>NW_021681166.1:18664-19758 GCF_001412515.2 Diachasma alloeum
CTTCTCTTGCTTGGATCTCTTGAGAGAGTCGGAATACGTGCCAGGCGATTCCCGATTTCTCTTCTTTTTATCTCCAGTGTCTTGAAGATCCTGGTCTTGGAGCGTCTTTTGAGATCCTGCATTCTATACCATCTGTTTTGGTAGGGCTCCACGCATTGATCTGAGACGCTTAGCAGAAGCCTGGATGCTTCTTGCGAGCTGGCGAATACCTTCATTGATGGTTCGCCTAGACTTGTCTGTTAGCTGCTGTAACAGGTCTTCAATAAGCTTTTCATGGCGATCCCATGCCTGCTTGTGCGCCATTCCTCCATTCGACGCCCTAGGCTCCGTCACATGTTGAGTCTGAGACTCTGCTCCACTTGTAGCATCAGAGGCCAAGTGGTCCGCCTTTGAAAAGTGTGATGGTTGGCTCTTCCCAGAATCCAAGGAGCCGGCATTGGCCACCGGGGCTTACACCCGATCGGAACCAAAGGTAGGATTTACCTCTCGAAGGGGGGTTACCACCTGGGATATTTTCGTGTTATCGTCACTACTGATCATTTCAAGTTTGGCTGTTAAACAGAGCCACTGCAAACTTTGTAAAGCTGTTATAGGGAGCCCACCCTGCGCACCACTTTTAGAGTTGGGTTTCTCAGAAGGTATTGGTCCGCGCCGACGTATTTTATTTAGTCGATACCCTGTGTGTCAAACCAAAGTTTGAACAGGGAGGGCCTTCTGCCATCCGCCACCTGCGTACGCGCTACGTTGCAGCACCTTCCAAACTGCGAAAATTCTCAGGTAGTAGAGGCGTTCTTACGCTGAAAGGATCCGTAGTGTGTGTGTGTGTGTGTGTGTACGTGCGTGTGCGTATGCGTGTTTCTTTTTTTTTTTTTTTTGGGTTCNTCTTCGCATCCTCGGTCAGTCGATCTAGGAAGTGCGTGAACTCATCAAAGGAAAGACTTACCGGGGCGTAGCAGCTGTAGAACTGAATTCTATCAACCTTGGCCTATATGAAGCCCTCTTGTGCGTTACCTGTGCTGCTCTGGAAAGAACGATCCCNCATAGAAGGTTGAAAGGAGAGCATAGCAATGGCCTGCAGTAATTCAGATTCGGCA
>NW_021681166.1:19768-34549 GCF_001412515.2 Diachasma alloeum
TGAACGGAAAAATGCTCTTTACGCACTAACACACTCCAGACGGGTGGTGTCTGAAGTGTAGTGTCCGAGTCGGTCAGGTCTAGATGGTAGCGAGTACGAGCAAGTATCTGCTCGGCGAATGTGCAACCCATACGGACTAAAAAACCGAACATGACCCTAGTAATCGTTGACCTTTTCTTCCCCTCGCGGCACCACCGTTAAGTATTACTTCGCGAGGGAGGTCTCAGCTATTTGCTCTTCCTCATTTCAATTTTATGTACGTCCTCCTAGTCTACGAAGATGTTGGGTGTAGATAGGAGGTTCCAGTAGGTTTTCCGCCTGTGTTGNGGAGCAAATGAAATTCACTGCTGCCCTTCTCACCCGAGATGTTATCAGTTCGAAGGGCCACATCAGATCGCCACTATTCGCTTGTACACCAGTAGCTGTTCNAATTTTCAGTGCAAAGGGCGCACAGAGGATCCTTCTGGCACTCCTTGGCCTGGTGGCCACTCTCTGAACATCTCACGCAGACCTCAGATCGGCTAATTGTGTTGGACACTTAGTGGCGAGGTGTCCGTAGTGCCAGCACTTGAAGCACGTGACCGGTTTCTGCACTCTTCGAATACGGCAGTTCACCCAGCTGATTTTGATCTTCCCGTGATCATCCTCCCCCAGGATTTTCTTCACGACAGCTGCAGTGAGTGTCACCGAGGCAGTTTGGGTTCCTCCATATGCCATACGTAAGGATCTGACGACTTCAGACCCTATCNTCTCTTTCCTAAGCTCTTTTACGACTACAGCCGCAAAGTGACTCGTTGCATCCCAAGCTGCCTGTGATGCTAGTAGAACATCCATTAGGTTTATGTGCGTATGTATGTGTGCGTGTGCGTATGTGTTTTTTTTTTCGTCTGTTAGAGAATGCATTTACGCACGACCACCTGAGGGAGGGAATAGGAGCTTCCCCCCGTCAGGNCATAGTAGTTCTCATACTACTGTCGGTTCATCGCCACTATTCAGCAGGACCACGTCCGACGATGACATGGCTTCCAGTAAAGCTTGTCCTCTGGCGTTTGTCCTCTTACTTCCTCAATCAACTGCCCAGGCGTTGAAGTCCCCGGCTATTGCCACGGGAAAGTGCTTCTTCGCATCCTCGGTCAGTCGATCTAGGAAGTGCGTGAACTCATCAAAGGAAAGACTTACCGGGGCGTAGCAGCTGTAGAACTGAATTCTATCAACCTTGGCCTATATGAAGCCCTCTTGTGCGTTACCTGTGCTGCTCTGGAAAGAACGATCCCTACAAGCCCAGATTACAGCCTTCCCACTGACGTCAGTAATCCAGGATTGAGTGCCAACATGTCGATATGGCTCCGAGATCATGACAAGGTCAAGTCTCAGCTCCCGCACCGCTTGCGTGAGCAGATCGTGTGCGTCCTCACAATGATTGAGGTTGAGCTGTAACACCTTGCACCTTCCCCTCCTATGATCGCCTTTTGCTGGTAAGCTTCTGAAGTGCCTCTTTGTAGGCTGGGCATCTACTGCTACCAGCGACATGTGCACAATTCTTCGTGTTGCAATTTTCAGTGCAAAGGGCGCACAGAGGATCCTTCTGGCACTCCTTGGCCTGGTGGCCACTCTCTGAACATCTCACGCAGACCTCAGATCGGCTAATTGTGTTGGACACTTAGTGGCGAGGTGTCCGTAGTGCCAGCACTTGAAGCACGTGACCGGTTTCTGCACTCTTCGAATACGGCAGTTCACCCAGCTGATTTTGATCTTCCCGTGATCATCCTCCCCCAGGATTTTCTTCACGGCAGCTGCAGTGAGTGTCACCGAGGCAGTTTGGGTTCCTCCATATGCCATACGTAAGGATCTGACGACTTCAGACCCTATCTTATGCTCCTCACCGACCACTTTACGTAGGGCTTCAAGAACGTCCTCCTTTTCCGTCTCCAGATCGACGTCCTTGATCTCGAGATCTTCCAACGGCTCCTTATTCAGTACTTCGGCCTCCTCCCCCAGGAGATCCACAATGGCTGATCNAAACTGTGTCAATACCCACTAAACTCCCATCAGACAAATTCACTGACCTTTGAATCCCTCGCGGCACCACCGTTAAGTATGACTTCGCGAGGGAGGTCTCAGCTGTATGCTCTTCCGCCTTCACCATCTTATGTACGTCCCCCTAACCTATGTTGAAGCTTTTCACTTGCGTTCCTCGTTTCTGAGTTCCTTCAGGACTTTTGTCGCGAAGTTGCTTGTTGCGTCCCAGGCTGCTTGCGATGACAGCATTTCTTCCACCAAATTTCCGGGTGAGATAGTCCTCGTGAGTTCTAACTCCCAGATATTCCGGATGTCGCTGAACCGAGGACAGCCGAAAAATACAAGCTCTGCGTCTTCTGCCACTCCTGAGCAGGTAGGACATTCCGGAGAATCTTCATGCTTGAATCTATGAAGGTATTCTCTGAAGCACCCGTGTCCTGAAAGCATTTGGCACAGATAATAATTTACCTCTCCATGATTTCGACTTACCCACGCGGCTACGTATGGAATTAGACGATAGGTCCATCTTCCCTTGGTCGAATTCGTCCACTTCTCCTGCCATCGGTTCATGCTGTTTCGCCTCTCCTCAGCCTCCAGTTCTTCGGCGCTTATCATTTTCGATGCGAGCGATTGTTTCCGTTTATACAGCGATCCTCGCTCCTCAGCCAAAATCTCGATGGGCAACATTCCTGCGATGACACATACCGCGTCTTGAGAAACCGTCCGATATGCACTTGCAACTCGAAGAGCACCAAGTCGATAGACTGGTGCGATCTTGCGTCGCGCTTCCTGCAGTTGTAGTACATCTCCCCAAATGGGAATTGCATATGTAAGCACCGAAGTAATCACTGAAGACAATAGTGCTCGTCTTCTTTGCTTGGGTCCCCCAATATTAGGCATGAGGCGTGACAAGGTGGAGCTCACACCAGATGCCTCGGTCTCCACGGCCTCCGCTTGCTGCTTGAAGTTCAGTCGTGCATCAATCATCACCCCCAGGTATCGAATGAATGGCTGGGAGGTGATTTCGCAAGACTCAACTTTCAGCGTGATCGTCTCGATCTTCTTCCTGCTGGTGATAAATATGGCTTCTGTCTTCTGTTCTGCTAGGTTCAATCCAACAGAATCCATCCAGCAGCGGATCGTCTCGAACGTTGGGCTGAAAACATGCTTCATGTCCTCCAGGTGCTTCCTAACAATGACCACCGCCATGTCATCCGCAATTGCTACCAACTTGGTCCGCCAGGGCGTGTTCAACTTTAGCAGCCCATCGTACATGATGTTCCACAAGAGAGGACCCAGTACTGACCCTTGGGGTACTCCTCCTGTCACCTTGTACTTCCTGGGGCCGGACTCTGTGTCGTACTTAAGGACCCTTCCGCTGAAATAGCTGTTGACCATTATTTGCAGGTATCCTGGTACTTCCAATTTGTCAAGAGCCTCCATAATACAGTCCCACCTGGCTGAATTGAAGGCATTCTTGATATCCAGTGTTACTACTAAACAGTACTCCTTGGTGCCATTGAGCCATCGTTCCCCTGCAATTGCTTTCCTCGCGGTTTCGACGACCAGGTTGATGGCATCGAGTGTGGATCGGCTTTTCCTGAAACCATACTGATTTCTGGCAAGCACGGGTTCCACTGCAGCTTCTATCTTCTGGTGAATGATACGCTCGATGAAGGTTCTTCCGGTGGTTTATTCCCCTTTGGAAGCAATACCAACCTCTGCTGCTTCCAAACGGCAGGAAAGATGCCTTCTCTGAGGCACTCGCTGTAAACATCCAGGAACTGCTCTGGTATCGTGTGGATGGCTAGTTTCAACGCGACGTTTGGAATTCCATCCAGCCCTGGAGCTTTGGAGTTTCCCACTCTTTTCCATTGTTCAGTATTGCGGCGAGATTCCAGTTGACGCGAAAACAGCGTCTCCACAATTCTGTTTAGGAACACCGGGCACGATGGTGATGGCATTGATTGACTTTTGAGTCGTGTCATCACCACCTTGTAGGGCCTCCCCCATGGGTCGTTCTCTACCTCGCTAAGGAGCTCACTCCAGTATTGTCTCTTGCTGTACTTGATGGCTTTGCTGAGCTTCCGCCATGCCTTCTTGTATTTCATCTCTAACTACTGAAAGTTAGGACTTCTCCTACCACACTGAGATGACCTTCTAGCTGCGTTACACTCCTTCCGCAACACAGCGATGGTCTCATTCCACCAATACACCGGTGGATGTCGATTCGTGGTTCGTTTCCTCGTCATAGTGGCGTCGCAGGCTTTTATCACCTTTCTCATAATGTCCTGTGCCTTCGCAGTCGCATTTGCACCAGCAATGGGATGGTCATCTAATGCCACCGAATATGAGCCCGGATCGAATGTGCTCACTCGCCAACGCTGTTGGTTTTCTTTGCTGTTAATGCGACTTTCTGGTCAGAACATATCTCCCAGAGTATTGCTCGGTGGTCACTCGCCGTGTAGATATCACTCACTCTCCATGAGCAGTTTCTCTTAGCGAGAGCACCACTCACGAAGGTAAGATCAACAATTGAGCTCGCCTCCCCCCGCATGAAGGTTGGTTCATCCCCTCTGTTCAGCAAGATCACGTCCAGAGCGGACACGGCTTCCAGTACAGCTAGTTCCTTCCCGTTCGTTAGCTTATTTCCCCAGTCAACTGCTCAGGCATTGAAGTCTCCAGCTATCACCACGGGAAAGTGTTGCTTGGCATCCATAGTCAGCCTATCCAGGAAGTCTGTGAACTCATCAATGCTGAGACTAGATGGGAAATAACAGCTGTAGAAATATATGCCACCGATGTTCGCCTTCACGAAACCATTTCTGCTTACGGTGACTTGGAATGGCTGATTCTCACAAGCCCAGATTACTGCCTTCCCACTGGCGTCAGTAATCCAGGATTGAGTGCCAAGATGTCGACACGGCTCCGAGATCATTTCGAAATCAGCCTTCAGCTCACGCACCGTTTGCGTAAGCAAATCATGTGCATCCCCACAATGATTGAGGTTGAGCTGCAACACCCTGCGGACCTTCCTTACTCTAGCGCCTTTTTCTGGTGAGCTTCCGGAGTGCTGCTGTGTAAGCTGAGCATCTATTGCTGCCAGCAACATGGGCACAATTCTTCTTACTGTCTGCTTCAGTGCAGAGGGCACATCGCGGATCTTTCTTGCAGTCCTTGGCTTTGTGACCGTCCCCTGCAGATCTTGCGCAGAGCTTCGACCGATCCACTGCGCTCCTACACTTGCTGGCGAGATGTCCGTAGTGCCAGCACTTGAAACACTTGACCAGCCTCTGTACTCTACGTATGCGGCAGTTTACCCAGCCGATCTTAATCTTCCCGTGGTTGTCCTCTCCCAGGATCTTCTTCACCGCAGCTGACGTGAGGGTCAAACAGGCGGTTTGAGTTCCACCGTATGCTTTGCGCATAGATTGGATGGTCTCAGGACCCATTTGGTGTTCCTCACCTACAGCTCTCTGTAGGGCCTCAAGGACGTCCTCTTTGGATGTATCCTCATCAATGTCCTTGATTTCAATATCTTCCCTGGGCTCTTTGCTTAGCACGTCGGCCTCTTGGCCGAGCAGGTCAGCAATGGCTGATCGTAGCTGGGAAGCTATATCGGTCTTCTTCTTGTTGAGGATAATCAGCATGTCCTATGCGGCCGTGCGTCTGATCTTCTCGACGCAATTGCTAGCCTCACCACAAGCGCTATCCTTCTTCACTCGCCGTAGGATTTCGGAGTACATCTCTTTCTCCTTAGGGCGAATGATCAGTGCTTTCGGCCTGACCGCTGATTTCCTCTGGGTTCGCTTCCGACTTGGGTTTTGCCGAAGCGACTCAGGAGCTTGCTCAGATTTCTTCCTTCGACGCTTCCACTTCTGCCAGCCCTTACTGTCGTGAACCTCATATTTATCCGGCTCGATTTGCTGGTGTTTGCCTGCATCCCTCTGCGGTTCCGACACCCGCTTCTGTTGGATTGGTGTGGTCTCCTGTCGAGACCTCTTCAGAGCGTCAGGATCCGTTCCCGAGGACTCGCGATTTCTCTTCTTCTTGGTCTGGTGCTCATTCTGCACTTCACTTCGTGATCCCACGTCCTTCGATGTTGGCTCATGAGGTTTCGTCTTCTGCATAGCCCCTTGCTCTCATGCACCTTGACAGATTGATCGGAGACGTTTTGCAGAAGTTGGAATGCTCCTGGCGAGCTGTCGTATTCCTTCATTGATGGTCCGCTTGTTTTTGTCCGTTATCTGAGACAGAAGATCTCCAATGAGCTTCTCGTGACGGTCCCAAGCCTGCTCCTGTCTCGATCCTCCGTTCGAGTTGGTGATTTCAGTCACCTTTTGAGTCTGTGACTCCACCCCACTTGTAGTATCTGAGGCCAAGTGGTCCGCCTTTGAGAAGTGTGATGGTTGGCTCTTCCCAGAATCCAAGGAGCCGGCATTGGCCACCGGGGCTTGCACCCGATCGGAACCAATGGTAGGATTTATCTCTTGAAGAGGGGTTACCACCTGGGATATTTTTGTGTTCTCATCATTACTCAACATTTTTTGTTTGGCTGTTGAACAGAGCCACTGTACAACTTTGTAAGGCTGTTATAGGGAGCCCACCCTGCACACCGCTTTTAGAGTTGGGTTTCTCGGAAGGTGTTGGTTCGCGCCGACGTATTTTATTTAGTCGATACACTATATTCTGAACGACAGTTCAGAATATCGAGCATTCCCCCATCCACCACCTGGGGACGCGCCACGTTGCAGGACCTTCCAACNTGTTCCTCGCCGAAAGGATCCGTGGCGTATGCGTATGTGTGTGTGTGTGTGTGTGTGTGTGTGTGTGGGTGCGTATGTGGTCAAAATTTTGTGCTACGATTTCTCTTGAACAAACGATGCGATTCAATTTTTTTTTCAATCGATGCATCTCCATGAAACTTAGAACTGATTAGATTGTGAACATAATCGCCTCAGCAGTTTGTGAGTTATTCTCATAAAACTCGTGAAAAAACGTCAAAAATTGGCTTTTTTGCACAAATGGGATGGTTTCTTCGTGCGAAATGATTTAATTTCAATTTTTTCAATTGCAATCGATAAGTCCTCGTGTAAAGTACACATCATGAAATTTTGGAAGACAATGACTCAGCGGTTTCTCAGTTTTTCAATGAATCAACAAAACATTGAAATCACGTTTTTCATAAATGAGATGATTTCTTCCCGCGGAATAACGTGATTTGATGTTTTATTATTTATTGCCAAATTACGGAAGACATTAACCCCAAAGGTCGTCAGTAATTCGATTATAAATAAAACATTGATTTAAGACGAGCTTACTGTGAGTTTTGATAGTCGCAGAATATTGCAGTGAGATTTATGATACATTGTAGATCGATTATATACGTTGAGAAACCAAGAATGAGTACACAAAAAATTGTATATTCGTTCGCTTGCCGCCTAGACGCTAAAAATCGAAAAATTATTCAAGTGTACTCAATTTTTAAGCTACAAAAGTCTTTTTTTTTCATTCATTTTTTCGAAACTTGTATAGAATTGTAAGCTATTTTTCCCAAATTCAACTTCTGAATAGCCAATTCCGTGACTTTTGTGAAAACGGAATGCAATATTTATGCAAAATAGCCAGGAGAATGATTATCGAAATAATTATGGTATTTTAGATTGATAAAAGAAAATTTGATGTATTGACTTTCGGACTGTTTTGCATGGATATTGCAATTCGTTATTCGGAAACGAACAAAATTGATTATTTAGACGTCAAATTTGAACGAATTAACTCGTAATTGTTATTCTACACAACTTTTGAAAAATTTTGGAAAGGAAAAAATACCTTCGTGGCTCAAAAATTGAGTACACTGGACTATTTTTTTAGATTTACAGCGTCTGGGGGCAAACAAACGATAAACGATCTGGTTTCAATTTATTTTTTCTGCAATTCCTTAAATTAGGAATATTGAACAAACTCAAAATTAAAGAAATCGAGTTGGAAAAAAAGGTTGTGATAAGAAAAGTCTCATTTTTATTTTTATTATGGAACCATCAATCACGCTCCAATTAGATATTAAGAATGGCACTGAAAAAAGCAGCCTCGTGTGAAGTAGTTTCGTATTGAGATAGAACACGTTGAGACGAATATTCGAAAAAACTGTTATGTCCGGAGATGTTGTCAGCGTCGGAGGACAACTTTTATATTTTTATTTTAACACTCTCGAAACATAATCTACGAATTATCAATAAAAGAATCATCTGAAGGATTATCTTTCATCTCTTTTAGTTTTTATTATGAGGACGACGCTATGCAGTCCTTTTCAGGCATAAAAATAAATTGAAGTTTTATTTAGAATCAAAAGATTGATTCAATTTATTATATTTATTTAATCGGCTTCAAAGTTCTAATCAATTTAATATTTAGATGTTTACACGTTTTCAGATTTAGAAAGTTATGATTTTATCAGAACTATAAATTTTACTGTCGGAATTTTAGCAACATTAGTATGAATGACTTTGCATTGATTATTCAGTTTATAGTAATTGATTAAGATTTTACAATTATATTGGAATTATATTGGAAAAATTTATGGAGAGAATTATATGGAATTATATTGGAAAAATATTCATTGCTTAAATTAATATATGAATTCATCGGTAAACTAACGATTTCATCACCAGCAACGAAACCATGTGGCATTACTTTCAATTAGTCTACCTTCTTTACTCTTGGATAAATAATAAGAGGTTTGTGTAGAATCGAAGAAAAATAAATTAATGGGCCGATATAAAAGGCGAAATAAAATATTGAAGGTCCCTTATATGTAAGAAAAGACACTATTCTCGATTTAAGGATGCAGTATCCCTACGTAAACACGCCCGATAGCTATCTACTATTAATTCGATAGGTTACCATGCATAGTATCGACTTAAGCGAATTACTATATGGGAAGAAACGCGAAGGTAGATCGATTTTGTGAACATTTTCCACCAGTAGTTCAATAATTTCGCGATCAATAAGAAATTTGGATTTCTCCTAAAGGGAGAGAAGCCCCCTTTAAGACTCGACTACTCGGTACGAGGAGCGATAAACGACTCGCTTGGTTTCTGATTTTGATTGTGGAAATGATCCCTTAAATTGTGTGGTGCAACGCTTGAATTTTTGCTGATCAGGTAGCAACAGCATGGGCTATGCTAACTGGTCTCAATTTCGTTGAGTTTACGGGTGGAAAATATATGTGGAAGAAGTAAGATTGGGAAATGACGACGGAAAGTCGGCCATTTCTCAATACTGGATTTACTAATATTTAGAACGATGATGAATTCTCAATAAAATGATGAAGAATTATTTTTGGACGTTATAAAACAAAAAGTTAAAAAAAAATGAAATTGATTCAGTATTTTTTGAGATATTCAAGAAAATAGATTGAGATACAAACTTGAATATCTCCTAAACATTCTAGTGCAAAGAGGAAACTTCATGCCCAATTTGAAGTTAATATGTTGATTTTTAGAAAAATTAGATGCGAAGAAGGATTTTAAGCAATAAAAAAGAATCAAATATCTCGTAAATTTTTGATAAAAGGGTATACATATTTTGATTAATTGAGATAGAACACGTCCAGAGGAATATTTTAAAAAAATTGAAATCAGGTCAGTAGTTTTTGAGATATTAACGAAAAACGATTTAGAAAAAAATGGCAATTTCTGAAAAACAGCTAAATCGATTGGGCTGAAATTTGGCACAGAGTTAGTCCCCATTAATACCTATAATTTGAGGCAATTACCGATTTTTTAAAATCATTTTAGTCTTAATTCTCCAATTTTCTAAAAGTGGATGACAGGTGGACATCCGCAAATATACACGGGGTGGTCAAACTTCATATTTTTACGTTTCAGATCATTCTCCGTCGTTTCCACGCAAAATTAGAGAATCTAAAAATCGAACGATTCCAATGCTTCCATTCGGACGCAAAAATTGAGATGTATTAAATCGATCAGAAGATATGATAAAAAGTTCAAATAAAAATTTTCATTTCCTCTTACCTTAAGGTGATAAGTTCACCAATGCTGGACGCCCACGCAGTCCTGAAGAATTCATCGCTATACTACGTACTTTTCTTCAGACACAACAACGTCGCAAGAGTACCCGTAAGTGGAAATATTTGCTCTGGTCCATTCATGTTATACTTATTTTTTTTTCCTTTCAATGATCCCATTCTTTGATTGGATTAGATGACAAAAATTAAAGTTTGTCAATTAAGTGGCGAGACAAATTTCAAGAAATTCATGGATATTCAGCGTCCTTCAAATGACATTTTACAAAGAATTATTATTTTTTCTAAGGATTTCCTTCTTATGAATAAATAATGAAAATTGGTTAAACTTTCGAAAACTTTATTTTTTTATTTTTTTAGACATGAAATTTATTTCTGGCATAATGAAGGAATTTGTTACGATTTCGAAAAAAATATTTTTGAGGTGTAAAATTGATTTTTTATAAATTATTCGTGAAAAATTGCATTTTTTAAAATTATTCCATATATTTTCTGAATCTTCCTTCAAAAGTAGACTACAGTTTTTTTCAGATTTTCGAAACGTTCGCTAGAGGTTCAAAATGTAGAATGAAATTCAGATCTTCAAAGTTTAAATAATCATAAAACATTGCAAAATGTCTGGAAATCTGGGCTCAAATAGATCTTGAATGGGATGATTTCACAAAATTATCCATAATAATAACAGTAATAATAATAATAGCCGGAGCACTTGGGTATCCCTGAATAATTGGAATGAATAAGAAAAAATTTGCTAATAAATATGTGTAATGATATTTTTCCATAGATCGAGGGACTAGTGCTGGCTCAGCCGTAAATTTTGGCGAGGTGGACGTGGCGGAAGTGGGAGTCGCGGCGGTTACGGTGGTGGTCGTTCGATGACCATCCGCATAAACTGAAACTGAACTGATATAAAGAACAAAAAGAAATGAAAAAATATCACAAAAAAAATCACATGAGAAATATCACAGTGTCTAGAGGAAGTAGTTTTCAGTCTTTGTTATTATTCTTTACTTTCTTTTTTTTCTGTTCTGACGTTATGAGTTTGTAACGACCATCTGTAAAGAATTCAGTCAGAGTTACATTTTCAGTTTATGCGGATGGTCATCGAACGACCACCACCGTAACCACCGTGACCGCCGCGACCCCCACTTCCGCCACGTCCACCTCGCTAAAATTTACGGCTGGCCCAGCACTAGTCCCTCGATCTGTGGAAAATATCATTACACATATTTATTATCAAATTTATATATATGTATATATATATATATATTGTAACGTGGTTAATTTTTACTGGGGATAAAAATGAACGTTATCTCGCTCTTTTCCCTTGGTAAAGTCAGAAAACTGAAACTCGATGATTGTGGGCGCCAGTTGTTCTTTGTCTCGACGGAAACAACAAACCGAAATTAGCTCGAAGCGGAAAAATACAACAAAACCAAAGATTCAAAAACACAAAAAACTTGAACCTAAGGGGGCCAAGGGAAAGGTGACAGGGTGCTTGGGCTGCTCAGGGGGTCGGTTGCGGAGAGAGGGGTAGGTTCAGGTGGAGAACGGGTCACTGGGCTCTTACCCTAAAAGAAAGAAACGCAAGGCCAAAATTTAATGCTGAAATGTACGGGTCTATATTGTCTCTAAAATTCAACAAAAGAGTAATAATCGTAATAATCGTCTCAACAAAACCCATAGTCCGCTCTGAGAGTAGGGAAGAGAGACCAAAAAATATATATCTATCCATCCAAATTAGTAATAATAATTCCATAATATTACAATAATATCACACCGTAATTAATATCACGCGATGTACGCAGAGAGACCCAAAAAAACATAATAAATCCAAAATAAAATAAGTAACCTCAAAAATGGAACAAAAATGAGAAAAGAAAAAAAAGAATATCGAATTCAATATCGGACGAGAGTTGGCTAATTTAGCAATAACGAAGAACAACTACTTATCATCCCGAATTTCAAAAATAATCCCCGACGATGGAACGTAATAGATTAGGAATTTCAAAGAAAACCCGAAATTTCTAAGGCGCAGCAAACGCCAGTTACAAGAAAAATCCTAGCGCAACATAATTCTCGGGAACGTGCGGGCTCGAGAGCATAAAACGAACACGTGGTAGCTAAAACGACGAACGCAGCGCATAGAATCTACGGAGGCGCGACCTTGAAGCGAAAACCGCATGAGAATGTCTCCAACGAAGGCGGTAAACGCATGGAAAAAATCATCAATAAATCCTAACACGCCGTCGGCACACATAAATACTAATTATTCCGTATTTTCAGGGCTATTTCATCCCGAGGCGATGAACGTAACATTGAAACAACCGGTGCGAAATGAAAATAGAACTACATCCTGGGAAAACCGAACGAACACGAAAATCCCGAAAAGTTCTTAAATGAATAAAACGTCTAATTAATTAAGCCATAATGACTGGCAAGACCGAACGGTAAAGAGCGCGAAGTGTTCGAGAGGGCGTCTAGCGCAGAAGTGCCTCTTGAAGTCGGCAATTACACGTCTTTTATCCAAAAATCCCAACGCAGAACTCCCGAAATATTCACTCACTTAAACGACATAAAACTATCCTTACGGGTGTAAGAGAGAAGCACGAAATCTACCATCGAAAGAGAGAGGCAGATGCGAAATCTCTCGCGGCGTCAAAATTCGCAAAACCTGACAGGCGATTAATGCAATTATTGGGCGTTATTTCAGCTCTACCGCACAGAGCAAGACCTCAAAATCAATAAATTATGATCCAAAAACCTTGAGATGAGAAAACTTATGAAAATAATTCCCAACAATACGCGAATTCCATAACCAAAAATACTCGTGAAACTCACCAGCGAAACGATGTACAACTCCCCGCTTATCGGCTCCTCGGCAAAATCTCCACATACAAATCTCCACGGCCCTCAAATGTCTCGTGTTAACTACCAATACTCTTCCACTTAACCATTATTGTCTTCTAATGTACTAAAACTCCTAATTACAGCCGATTACGGAAACTAAGCGCACTATACGCGGTGGTATACAACACGTGGGGTATGCAAATCGATACTGCCGTTCAATGGTGGCTCGGCGCACGGAGAGGGACGTGGACAGAGCGCCACGTGCGCCTGGATTGCGCAACAATTAGATAACGGTTGGTAACCGGGATTTCTACCTAACGAAATTCAAATTTAAATAACTCTAAACAAAAATTAATTACTACAACGATTGAAATGGATGTCAGAGTGGGTTATTAACTCAAGAAAAATTTCCATTTAACTATAATCTCCTCTCCGGAAGTAGTAAGTGACCGAGATTGGCGATTTTTTTTCCAGGAATTCCCCCCCCTCCCCCTTTTTTTCCAGGAAGTGCACGTGCACGTCCCGCCTTCTCCCCTCGGCGGCATGCCTTTTGAAGAGGACGTCGGCGCGCTTGGGGGCCCTCTGGGGTGCAGGATCTGATGTCCAAGCGTCACAGGAAGTGGGTGATGGGTGGAAAATGACCGGCAGATGAAAAGGGGTGGCGGGTGGAAAAGGGGGGGTGGGTGGAAATGGATGTCGGGTGGAAAGTGGGTGGTGGTAATAAGAAATAACTACATAACGCACAATTCATAGGATTAGATAAATTATTTATTCAGAAATTATTCATATTGTCTAGGATACATAATTTTCTTAATTGTAAAGGATGATGATGATCATGATGATGATGATGATGGTGATTATTTTTTTTTCCCTCGTGAATGAGATCGCTGGATGACCCTCGAGGGCTCCGACTTCACCTCGAAGACCACCCAGCAAGCTAAGCGATACAAACAAGTCCTAATCGCTCTGCAGTGGCGCTCCCTCCAACCAGAGGGTGAGCACTACTGCAGTCCAGAATCATGATGCCTAAGCAGTCGAAGGGACCCAAGAATGACAGCCTTTTGCATCTGGCCAGCCAGTATTAAGGCATTGCGCCTGCAAGGCTGGAATCGCCTCAAGCGCAGATACAAAAGACTGTTTCATGCCGCCAAGAGAGCCAATGATCAGGACGATCAGCTTGACCCTAAACCCGCGGTTCAACTGACGCAGCTCAAACAGGAGCAGCTGGTATTTGAGCCGTTTCTCCTCTTCCTTCGCAGATATATTGCTCTCGGCTGGCGCCGAGAACTCAATCACGTAGATTACTTTGTCTTCAAAGTCGAAGAGGACGATATCAGGCTTCGTCGCAGCGACGGGCCTGATAGTCACAAACGAGAAATTCCAGTAACTCTTACACCTCTCATTCACGACAACTGACTCAATATCTCCTGGAGCATAAGGCAGAATCGGCGTCCGGTCTATCCCATAAGAGTGCCGCAGATGGTAATACAACACTCTCAAAGCCGCGTTATGACGGTGGATATAACTCGTCACTGCATATGTCGGACAAGCCGACAAAAGATGCATCAGAGTTTCCGGGGACTGTTTGCAAGCCCGACACCTAACATCCGGGACTTGCAACCCCATAACANCACGTAGATTACTTTGTCTTCAAAGTCGAAGAGGACGATATCAGGCTTCGTCGCAGCGACGGGCCTGATAGTCACAAACGAGAAATTCCAGTAACTCTTACACCTCTCATTCACGACAACTGACTCAATATCTCCTGGAGCATAAGGCAGAATCGGCGTCCGGTCTATCCCATAAGAGTGCCGTGGATGGTAATACAACACTCTCAAAGCCGCGTTATGACGGTGGATATAACT
>NW_021681167.1:0-20668 GCF_001412515.2 Diachasma alloeum
TGACACTCAGAAAATAGTGATAGGGACCGATCGTTTTTCTCTCAGTGTAGCACCGTGACTTTCGTCGCAGTTTTAATTTTTTTAGTACAAAGATTAAGGGATGAAACGGGGGTTGAAAGCTGGGGAATCTAATTCTCCATCGAAAAGTAATNGGTTTTGATTCTGCAAATCGAGTCGTGAGATCTATAAAAGAATACTGTGATCGTTACACAACAAAATTGAACACAATACTAATAAACCTTGACACTCAGAAAATAGTGATAGGGACCGATCGTTTTTCTCTCAGTGTAGCACCGTGACTTTCGTCGCAGTTTTAATTTTTTTAGTACAAAGATTAAGGGATGAAACGGGGGTTGAAAGCTGGGGAATCTAATTCTCCATCGAAAAGTAATATTAATATTAATTAGCGGGCGAATGAATCAACGGAAAAACATAAAGTAAACATTGAGGACAAGGACGACATAAACCCCCCTTCGAACCTACCACTGTGACAGCGGGACTGCTATAGGGATGTCGCCGACACCGAAACAGGGGACAAGTTCCAATGGAAGCCGCGCGCGGCGCTGTTGCGTTCCTTCCCCTCACGCGGATTAGATCTCCCATCACACGCCGATTTTACTTGCGTCGCGAGTTCAAATNCAGGGAGGTATGGTGAAGCTTTGATGTCGCCGACACCGAAACAGGGGACAAGTTCCAATGGAAGCCGCGCGCGGCGCTGTTGCGTCCCTTCCCCTCACGCGGATTAGATCTCCCATCACACGCCGATTTTACTTGCGTCGCGAGTTCAAATCCCCGTCAAATCAATTTTTTTTTTATCATGAGAGAGAAAGAGTATATTTCGTAACGAGTGCAAAAAAGTGGTTTTTGGCGAGTGAGGGTTTATAGCGCGAGCCGAAGGTGAGTGATATAATTTCACGAGCCAAAAACCACTTTTTTCACGAGTTACGAACAAATTTTTTCATCACAATGTGTCGGAAAGTTACTTCTCCGATACAGCGTGATGAAAATAAAATTTTGTGTTCAATCGAGAGGAACAGGATTAAAAAATGTTGAGATGAAAACTATATGATTCTCAGCAAATAGTTCTATGGGTCGAGCGATAAAGATTGACTGAGAGTCATGTCGACTAGACGATTGAAATACTAATTAGAAGGAAGAATAATTAATACCAGAAGTCCATTCAATTAATTATTCCTCTTCCCTTGAGTGAAGCTTAATAGGGAAGAATTTGGAGGGATGGGATTACGATAACGAGGATCCCAGTTTGAACTATGTTTTTTAATGTTTTCTTCTATGAACAAGTTTTGAAAAAGATACGAGGGTCATAATGGTCACGAGGGGTGAAATAAATGAGGTACAAGGGGTTTCAAGAGCCACAAAAGAAAAAAAAAGTCCCAACTATTCACTTACGCACCTCACACAAATAACAATCGTTCTTTGACACTTGATCACTCGGTAGCAAATCACCGCTTTTTTCCAGCCATTGTCGTCGCTTCTCAATTTTTTTCACACTGGGAAGGGAGAAAAAACGATAATTATCCCTAGAAGATGCTTTGCAATTTATAATTGCACACGATTTAACCATTTTGCATGAATCAACTCGCACAGACTGTTCAGATCTATTGGAGTACGTTTTGGAGCAGACATAAACAAACAACATTCGCGAGATATTTTCGCGCGAAAAATAAATATTGTTCAACATTGGACAAAAATGCATTTTCATTTTATTTTTAATGCTATTACATTGAGCAGTGATTTCACTCTCAATCTTGGTAATTATTTTTAGTAAAAAAAGAAAGAATTCACCTATTATAAGATAAAATCACCCCATTAATGAAAGAGTGAGCGGGCCATTGACTATTAAAGAAATAGTACATGAAAAACCATGAATATATTTGCATTTTTTTATTTTTCTTCGCATTGTACATGTAATTTCATACGGGGCTAATTATTTTGATTTAAAATATAAATTTCATAACGTTCCCTCTAGCAAAATAAGTGCCAGTGGTGGGAGACTAAAGGAGATAAGGGGAAGTGTAGGTCGACCGCTACGCCGCTTCTGGCGCTCCGGCGAACTTGGCCCCTGTTTTCTGGCTTCATCATACCTGCTTGTATCATACCTTAAGCCGTCAGAATCGACCGTGGCGCCCCACCTCTATTGGGGTCTCACTTATTGTGGCTGCAACTGCTGTCGACTTGACCGACCCCGTTGGGATGTCGACACTGCCACCATCTCCCGGCATGCCCCCTACGCCACTTCTATTATCATTATATACACTCCCATTAATTTTACTCAATTGATAGAAAACAATGTTATAAACAGTGCAAATATAAAGTAATAATTCGTCTATCTACTTTTATTGTGTTTTCAGATATCATTTCCCCCTTTTTAGCCCCAGAAAATGACAATCCGAATAGCCACGCAACAGCCACGCAAATACCGTGGCTGTAACGTGGCTCCTGGATTCCCAGGGATGCTTAACTATGCAGTCGCCACACGATGAAAATTGGTATTTAAGGGGCGCGATACTAATTTAATTGCACTCGCGGTGTTTGCGACACGTGAAAGACTGTATTAGCGCAACTATGTCGACCAGAGAGATGGAATAAATTACTAGACATGAAAGTAGCACTTTCGGTTGAGTTTCGCACGCGGTCGCGAGAGAATTTTCACTTTTTGTCACTTAAAATGTCGAATTTCCCTAATTGGATCACGTCGGGGTCACCAATGTAGGAATTGAGGTTATTGTGTGAAGGGTCAATTCACTAACAATGCGATTACGTTAATTAATCAGAATATTGTAAAGAATGGCCACATTTTATAATGAATAGCTGCTAAAAGAAATACAAAAAGGATTGACGCATCCGCGAACTAGAAAACAAGATGAAAGCATAACGGGAAAGAAAGAGACGATCGTACATGAAGGTTGCTGAGAGGGAGGAAAAGGGCAAATACGTAACACTACTCCCTCTCTTGAAAAGTTATCGCCCCGACAACACCGCGCCTGTTAAAGGCAATTGTAGTGAGATTTCAGTTAGTCACTAGCTGAAATAATACTCCAATTATCTGGGGCCTTTAACCCAACTCTCTTTCAAAAACCCAGATTGAAAATAACAAAAAGAGAGAAGCTTTGACTCGAAATAATTAATTGTCTTCACGGGAGATTCTTCATCTTTATGAAGTTCGAATTGTCCAGTTGTCTCTCGAAGTTTCTCCAGAGAAATGGGAAGGAAGTCGAGGATTTGAACTGGAAAAGAAATGTTAGGAACGGCAAAAATCACTTGTTTAAATTAATCCGAAAAAGCTGAAAAGAACTTGAAATCTATTTAAGTATTTGCATCAGGTATTAATTTTTTTTACGAGTATTTTTAGGTAATACATCGTCATTCGTAATCTTCTCGGGGATAAATAAATAAAAGTAGGAATATCTTCTCGCGTCTAAATAATTTAAAGAAATGGATCTTCCCGAAGATAAATAATTGCAAGAAATGAGTCTTTCCGAGGATAAATAAATCACAATCCACGGAAATGGATTTTTTCGAGGATAAATCGTCTCGACGATCAACAATTGAACCGAATAAATCTTCTGAGATTAGTTGTGGCCATCAACTAAAATCAAAATAATGAAAAGGATGCAAATACCTGCACAGCATCATTATCTCGAGAGGGGCAGGCCGGAATATGAATGACCTTCGGCTCAAAATGGACGCATATTTGAATCCGATGAACTATTTCATTCAATTTTTCGTTGATCACAAATAAATCGATAATGAATGGATCTTCCCAGTCCATCTCAGGAGTTTTTTTTAAATGCTTTTTATTATTATTATTATTATTATTATTATTATTTATTTTCTGCGTATGGGGTACATAGCCCCGTTGCAGGAGGGAAATATTATACATAGTATATACATATGTGTATAATGATATTTACATTTGGCATGGAAAGGTGGTAGAAATTGCTATTTAGAGAAGAATACAAAGAAGTGCGGATGGTCCTATTGTTGGAGTATTACAATAAACAAAGATATCAATTTAGTTACGCACAAAACTGATTGATTTTTGGAGCGAACGTATAGAAGCATTTGTCTGATCAATATTTCGTCTGACTGCTAAACAATTCAGAGCAAATTTATAAATGGCCTTGATTTCGGAGTAATTAGCATTAAAAATGATATTTCCAAAAGGACGGTTGGCAAAGTGGGGGAAACCACTATACAAAGTTTTGCGCATACTGGCCAATACTGAACAGCTCAAGAAAAAGTGTTCAAGGGTATTCTGTTCATTTTTTTCACAGTATTTACAAGTACTCTGGGGACTGAAGGATACTTTCGCATTCGAAACATAAAAATAACAACTAAATTTTTTCGCAAGTCGCAGTTGAGCAATGATTCGTTTAATATGTAAATTGTGGTTATCAGTGAGGTATTGAGATTTTCATACATGTGATTGGGGGCAGAAGGGAGGAATGGACTGGCAGGAGGCAGAGACAGACCACCTCTCAAGGTCTTTACGTCTGAGCAGGTTTTCAAAATCGACAAAAATTTCAATAANAACATAAAAATAACAACTAAATTTTTTCGCAAGTCGCAGTTGAGCAATGATTCGTTTAATATGTAAATTGTGGTTATCAGTGAGGTATTGAGATTTTCATACATGTGATTGGGGGCAGAAGGGAGGAATGGACTGGCAGGAGGCAGAGACAGACCACCTCTCAAGGTCTTTACGTCTGAGCAGGTTTTCAAAATCGGCAAAAATTTCAATAGTTTTGGGGGCTAACGTTGAATAATTGAAGTCATCCCAGAGGGATTCATGATTAGTTAACTCAAGGAATTTACGAATCTGGGAGGCCCAGTTATAAGAGTCAATACAGCCGGAGTTGGAGCTCAGTTGAATCAGTCTAGTGACATAAATTCTGGGAAGAAATGAGTTTTCCTGCTCAAGAATTTTCAGCAGCCAGTCCCATGATAACTTCATGACTCTGTATCTCACGTGAACAAGATTAGTTTCAAGCCTGAGTGCCCAACCTGGGGTGCACCTAGGGAGGTTCAGTGTGCGCTTGAAAAAATCTTGTTGAGCCTTTTCTAAATCCTCATTCTGAAGAAGGCCCTAGGAGGGGATAGCATACAGAAGGGTGGAACTTATTAGTGAATTATACAAGGTGAGGTATGTTCTCCAGGAACTAACATTCAAACTAGTGAGACCCGCGAGGGCCGCCCCAGTTGCCATTTTAACCTTTGTAATGGCGTATCTGGCAGCCCCATTACCGAATCCATTCCTTGAGAGAGGTATACCTAGGTACAGATATGATTTGACCACCTCGAGCTCAGAGCCCTTATATCGCTTAAATCTAGAATTTAAGCAGTTTATTCTCCCTGTTCTCTTGAATACCATAATCTTTGTTTTTGAAACGTTCACAGCAAGACCATTAAGATCAGAATAATCCGCGAGGGCGCCAAGTGCTCTTTGGAATTTGATGTGCGAATCTACCAAAATAGCTGTATCATCAGCATACAGCAACATCAAAACATCTGTGACGCCGTCAATGTTCAATCCGGAGATATTCCTGTCACGGAAGAATTGTTCGAAATCAGAAATATATAAGATGAATAAAAGAGCACTCAGCGTCTCCCCTTGGAGTACCCCTTCCGTAACCTCAAACTTTTCCGAAAGCTGATTGCCACTTTTAACTTGGATCTTCGCTTTGTCATACAAGGACTTAATGACCCTAATTATTTTTGAACTCATCCCAAGATTGTTCAGCTTGGTCCAGAGTCTGTCATGAGGTATCGAGTCGAAGGCCCTTTGGAAGTCGACAAAAATACAAAAAACTTCCCGTTTTGGCAAACGTAATTGGAGCTGTACAGCAGAAAGAAGGGTGAAAATGGCTTCGGTGCATCCCATGCCAGCCCTGAAACCAAACTGAGACTGGGGCAGGATGTTATTCCTTTCGGCCCAGCATTCAAGCCTTTCCTTGATGACGTAAGTGAAGATCTTAGTGAGATGGTTCACAAGAGCGATACCTCGGTAATTAATGGGATCAGCCCTATCCCCTTTTTTGAAAATCATGGATAACAGCACGTTTGACCAATCCTCGGGACAGATCTCAGTATCAATAACAAAATTGAAAAGATCAACCATATAATTTCTGCCACTGATAGGCAGAACAGAATAAAATTCGTTGGCAATGAGATCCGGGCCCGTGGCTTTGTCACGTTTGAGTTTTTTAAGAAGCGATTCTAATTCAGTCAGAGAGACATGCTGTTCCAGTTCCGGGACGAAATTAATTGTTGGAATAAAAATTGGAATACCTCTTGGCGGATAGATTTTTTTGCAGAAATCATTCCAATGCTCAATCATGACATCACAAGTGTACAATTCTTTAGGTTTTATTTTTTTCAATGTTTTCCAAAAGAAATTAGAGTTGGATCGATTGTTTAAGGCTACAGTTATCAGGTTTTTATATTCCTTTTTCTTGAATTTAGTCAGAGACTTATAATTGCGGCGTTTTTCATAAAAAATTGAACGAGTTGCTTTACAGTATCTGTTCTTTTTAAATTTTCTGCTGAATTTCACTAGATCTTTCCTCCCAAGGCGCAAGGTAGGGTCCTTTGCCCAAGGAGGCGAGTGCGCAGACAATTGCTTAGCAGAGCGTGGGTTGAAAGACTGCAAAAAGCCAGCCTGAGTGGCAGCATTTACTATTGAATCCTTGAAAAAATCGTTCAGTTGATCAGGTGTTACATCAGGATGGCAGATGAAATTTACAAACGAAAAGTCTATCGTCTTAATGTAAACTTCAAGAGCGTCAGGTGAAGACGGGATCCATTTTGGACGTACGATAGGGTCAGTAAGCTCGGTATTAGCAAGGGAGAGGGATATAGGGACAGAGGATTCAGAGACAGGGAAACGTAGGGAGAAAATCACAGGAAAATGGTCGGAGAATGCCACGGATGAGTCAACCTTTAGATCGAGAACTAAATGCAAGTCCGAGGCTTTCACAAATACCAGATCAATTACACTGGTTCCAAGATCATTTAGGAAGGTCCAGCTGGCAGGTCTGTCACCACTCACTCTACTATTGATGAGTATATATCCATTTTTGTTCATGAAATCCATGAGAGGATGACCTCTATCGTTAATATACGTTTCCGAGTTTGAAACTTCATCAAAACAAACTGTATCATCAAACAGGTCAGGTGGTATGGTGCCAGAACTGCCAACGCGAGCATTCAGATCGCCTGCAATAATAACAAAATCATTTTCATATCTTTCTTCAATTCTGTCAATCAGGTTTTGCAGTCTTTCTAAAAACGATGAGAAGTTAGACTTAGGCTTGACATAAATATTACCAATGATGATATTGCAATTTTCATATACAATTTTACAAAAAATCCAGGAGCTACAAATACTTATCAGAGTAGATGGGAGCTTGGAGAGGACCCCAAGACCTCCACTAGGTCGGCCAACATCACAGCTCGAAGTAGCATTTTTCCAGTGGCATGCAAATTCATGTAGACTGGCTGGGATGTAAAACGGAGCAGCAGGTAACATGGTTTTACTGATGCAGAGGATGGAGGCATCGTACGTCGGTGGTCCACTCAAGATCAAATTCTCAAACCCGTGTAAATTCCAGAAGACCAGATGCAAATCTTTGTAAACTGTTAGTTTTTTGACTTATCGTTGTTGTGGAGGAGGCCAGAGCTCTCTGTAAACTGGTTGAGATGTGCAGCTACTTGGTTCTCACCATCACAATCCATGGTGAAAGAGTTCGACTTCATCACAGAGTTGCTCTGAGTGATGGGAACCATCTTCTCTAACCAATTATCCCAACGATGTTCAATATGGTCAATAGCCAGAATTTTGGTATTATATCTGACATGTTTTCCTTCTCGTTTAGCCTGATATACCATTTCTCTGATACAGCGAGCAACTTTAGTTTCATAAGTTGTTAAATCACGTTCAATATAAACATTGCGAAGATGAGATTTCTTAGCAAATTCTTTCTTGCTTCCAAGAATCTCCGATTTGGAAACAGCATTGTTGAGCTGTACGATAACGATGTTCGGGCATTTTCCTTTGAGAGCCACAAAACGAACCTGCGTAACAACATCCGTAAGATCAAATTCAGAGTTGATCAGATTATAAACATCCCTCTCGGCTGTGGCGGCTGTGGTTGTGAGACCACGGATGACGATATTAAGTTTTTTGCTTTCTCTCTCGAGGTTATCAATCCTCTTTTGAAGCCCGTCGATAATTAATTTCTGATGGGTTGGGGGATGCTGAGGAATTCCTTTTGATTCTATGGACGCAAATTTCTCAATAACTAATCTCTTAAACTCATCATGTTGTGGTTGCAGGTGCTCGTTGTTGGTGGTGATTTTGACCTCAAGGTTTTTACATGTCATATTAATATCGTTTTTGTAAGATATCAGGTCTTGTTTCAGATTATTTGTCAAGTCGAGAGAATTTTGGATGAGTCTGGTGAGTTCGGTAAACTGTTATTGAGCATGATGCTCCATTCTAGCAAGCCTAGTCTCAATAGTATCTGTTGCTCCATTTCCGGGTAGTTGAGGAATTTCGTGGTGATTCATGTTGGATGGGCTCTCCGAGGAGGAGAGAATACTAGTAACAAATTCTTTGCTAGAGAAAGAATCAAATTGATCACTACTAGAAGTGCCCGGGGTTGAGACGGTGGAATTTTGGGATTGTGGACTTTTATTTCTCTTAAACGAAAAATCTTCTAATTTCGATTGTTTACATCTATGAAGAGGGGCAGGTGATTTCCTCTTACCTTTGACGGCTGGGAGTGGGCTTGAGCTAGCGACTGGCGGATCAGAGACAGCTGAGACGTCTGCGGGGGTAGAGCAGGAAGAATCGTTATCGATTGCTGGGTTTCTTTTATCGGCCGGTGGTACAGGATCCGTTACAGATAAACTCATCACCACCCTACAATACCCACTGTGCTTTGCGGCCAGCAGCCCAATATTTATACCAGGTCAACATAACCCAACTTAATTAGGTGGAGAATTCAATTAAGCCTGAACGGGATACTCTTGTAGAAACCAGTCAGGTTTATTTTGCAGGATGGATAAAAACCTTCACTTTCAATTTAAACACACCTTCGGTTGCCAAAATGTAAACAGAAACTTTAAAAATTGTCGACTGTAGGAGAAGGTAAAAATCACGATGTTTCTCGTACAATGCGACGACAGCGCCCCCTTAAATGCTTTTTATTATGTGAATTTACTTCAAATGCTTTTGAAGCACTATAGGAAGGGGAGGGCATTTGTTTTTCTACGTTGTTTGCAAAAGTTTTAAAATGTCATTTTTTTAGTTGAACGCAAACGCGTAATCGTAAATAATAGACGTAGTGAACTTATTATTTTCATTACTTTCGAGCGAAAATCAAAATTGTCCTTCAATTTACTAATATTCGTTGAATGTGCAGCCGGAAGTGTCTCAACAATTGCTTCAAATTGATCACGAAGGGAACAAAATAAATATGGGACAGCAAATCTACCTCACTACACATTGTCATTCGCAATGACGCCAAAAATTCGGTCATATTGCGACAATGGCGTTACGATCAATTGAGGATTTGTTGGACTTTGTGTGAATGCAGGTTTCGGTAGAAGGAAGTGATGGTTCGGAGGAAGTTTTGTGAGTATTGTAACGTGACATTTTTGCATGGGGGTTAAAAATGCCTATTACCTTCGCTCTTCTTCCCCTGAATCTAGTTAACGCACAATAAAACCAATAATGGGCGCCAGATAATTTTTAGCCGGAATTATCAAACCGGAAGTGCACGAATTTCGAGTCCAAACACTCAGAAAATTCTTAACCGATAAACCAAAAACGAATAGAACTAGATTTTTGGAGAAAGGTAATGGTCCTCGGATCGTTCAGTGTGCTAGGTTGTGGAGAGAGGGGTGGATTTCATTGTCCTTACTTGTTCCACTATTGAAATTTTCAAAAATAATCAATTTACCAACTTTTATATCATTTCAAAAACAATGAAAATCCTCGACAACAATCATCGCTCTTCTAACAAAACTAAAGAAAAATGAATAAATCCGATCTAAAATCATAATAACAAAGTAATATACTCGTGATCGTTTCGACTATAGGGCTAACATGATCTAATTCCTCAGGTGTTATCGCAAACACGAGGATAATAGCGATCATACGAAAATATTCGCTAATCGCGAAATGCTCGAGAATTCCGAGAACTGGGGGAAAGTTATGCGAATACCCGTGAGAGTGAGAGAGAGAGAGAAGAAATAAACCCAGCGATATACGCATAACGTACTGCGGAAAATAAAAATTCAATAAAACTAAACTCGCTGTGGCGGAAAACCGGTAGAGAAAAATCCGGAAGGCCCAGAGCAAAAATGCTCGGGAGAGTCTGGAGAAGCCAGATTATCAATTTTGGATCGTTGTGAGCCACTCCAGGACGATTAAGAACCGAGGGAATTTTTAAACTCTGAAATCCACGCGTTAATTGGGAAACGCAGCTTGTAGGCACGGATAGGTAGTTGCGGGGAGCCGCGAGGGGGGAGCATTCATGGTGAATGCTTGAGCCGCTCTACGCGAATTTTCCGTAGAGGGAGAGGGAAGACTCTGCCCCGGGAGCGAGAGAGAAACGAAGGCCTAAATCGAAAAATCTCACGATTTCGACCGAGAAAAATGAAATAAACCTCAATTTTCTTTAGAGCCTCAAATAATTAATGAAAAGAGACCCGACAATGCCGCCGGGGCAGAACCGGACGGAAATTACGACATCAACTTCTAGGGGGGAATAAGTCGATGAAAATCGACCAGAAGCCTACAGGTAAAAATCCAGGGACAATCGACGTCTCAAAAGGAAATAGTATCTTATGTCATAGGGCGATAAAAGTATTATCTGGCGAACGTGGCCTTATAATTCGAGCCGAAGGCGAGGATTATAATCACATTCGCCAGATGATGCTTTTATCGCCGTGTGATATACGCTAAAATAGCATGTCGTTGGGCCCGAAAACCACGATCGAACCGAGCGAAGCGAGGTTAGAATCGCGGTTTATCGGGCCTTATGACATAAATATATATAACAAAAACCGCCAATAATTGACTCAACAGCCGTTTAATCGGATTGAATGCCACTGCACGTGGCTGAAGGCCAACGTGAGGGAAACCACCATGAGTAGAAAACCGACGTCACGCTCAATGGCTCGGAATATTAATCTTCACCATCAACTATTACGGAAAACTTTCTTGGGAAGGCTTTCTCTGTGGTGGACGTTTCTTCACCATCTCGATTCGTAGGGGAAATATCCGGATTGTAGGGTGTTCTGGGTACTGTAATCCCGGCTCTGTTCTTCACTCACGTCGTCACTTGACCGTGGTCAATACCGAACTGATTTTCGGGGGTCAGTGTCGCGTGTGACTGGCCCCAGCGCGAATTCCGGCTCATGAGGAACGGCCCCTGATTGGCAGAGACTTTTACCCATCAAAGGCGTGAACCTTGAGGGAACCAGCGAATAACTTCGGGAAAAGCAGTGGCGTGACTGCTAAATTCTATACTCCGGTATGTCTAACACCCTTCATTAACAATAATTATATAAATCTGAGCTGAACTGGTGGACGTTCGGATAATTACCCTAGATGTCTTGGCGCCTTCCACGGATCGGTTCTCCGAGAGTCACGGGGTCATAATGAAACTAACCACTAATCGAAATTTTGTAAAATCTTTACCACTAAACACTACCCCATATGCAGTCTGGCAATTCGCTGGGGACAATGACTGCCCTTGTCCCAGACGACCTTCCACCATAAACGTAAAGATAACTAATTAATCTCCCCGTAACTCCAACTAAAAATGGAGCGCCAGCATTTCAGCTGGACGATTCCCCGTAAGATTTGAAAAAGAGTTAGCCTCATAGAAATTACCGGATGACTCATAACTGGGCCCTTCTTCGCGATAATTCCATGGGCTCTCAAGAGCGCGTAATTATGTAGATTTACGAACTCCAAAACGTACTTAAATCTCGAAAATAAATTTAAAAAAAGGAAAAGTCCCCAAGACAATAACACGTTTTTTTTCGGGAAATAACTAACCGGAATCGCCTAAAATTGAACCTCGCCATTGCGGGAAAACTAGCTGAAGCCCTCAAATAAAAGAAACCTCGCCGAAGCCGGAAAACCTGAACCTCTCTTTCTGACACTTTTACTCACGAATCGGCCTTATGTCGCGGGAGTAGATTTTTTTTAGGTCGTATGGGTGTCCCTAACGAACATCCCCACATGTTCGTTACAGTGTAGAAGAGTTGATTAAAAAGAGTCTGGTTAAATTAGAATGCTCCGGAAACGATACACGGAGAGAAATGTTCAGTAAAAATTACGGAACTCGAAATTCGCTCACCGATTACGGAATCGACTCAGAAAACTTAAGTGACGGTATCATAATTTTTCACAGGAAATTCAGATAAAAATTATGGAACGCTCTGGAAAAATTCCGTGACAGTTTCGTAAAATTTCCTGCAACCACATTTCGCTGCGGAATTACAGAAAAGATACGTAATTTTTATTGAATATTTCTCTCCGTGTAGGAGAGGACAGGGAGAAATAGACTTATCTTTTGTAATTCCTATGAGTTGATTCCATAGATTGTGGACATGCTGGATTCCCTATCCGGTGGGTCGTCTTGAAGTAGATATTCCTCCCGATACACGTTTCGATTTTAAATGCGTTTACGGTTTATTTTGCACTAATAAATCATGCACTTCTGACACCAATGTCACCAAAGAATGGGCACATTTTATAATGACTAACTGTTTATTAAAGATTTTGGGGCGAATGAATAATAAAAAGAAATACAAAAAGGATTGACGCGTCCGCGAACTGGAAAATAAGATAAACGAATAACGGGAGAGAAAGAGACGATCGTATATGACAGTGGTTGAGAGGGAGGAAAAGGGCAAATACGTAACAGTATATTTACTAATACTAGTTCACCGACCTCGTATTCACCAGCGTTTCGGCGTAAGTTATAAGCTTGGGCCTGTCTATCGTTAGCTTCGGCTAACGCGTGTCTGAAGTATCATGTCGTCACATGCGATCTACCCAAGAGGCTGCTGGAGTCTGTTCGACTCCTATGTGACCCTCTATCTTTCGTCGCCGCAAGTTCGCTGGCTCTGGTTCCCTACCAAAGTTTACGAAAGCGGGTGTGGCTTTCAGAGAACTGTGTTGGGCTGTACTGTATGCGAATCTAAACGCATCCAAATGACAATCCCAATCACGGTGATCTGCCTCTACATACGCCCTCATCATCGCTTTCAGCAAACAATTCACTCTCTCAGTGGGGTTCACTTGTGGATGATACGGCGGACTCATTCGATGATGCATATTCGTTGAACTAGCGAGTTCTTTCAAGTCCTTGTTTACAAACTCGGTTCCACTATCGATCAGCAACTCTCTGGGAGTTCCCCGTCGATGGATAATGGTCTCCCCTAGGGCTTTCCAAATCGTCGCTCCCGTAGGTTTTCGCAAGAGATGAATTTCTCTCCACTTCGTGAAGAAGTCTTGGATCACCAGAATGTACTGATGTCCTACTTTAGTTCACATAAATGGTCCCATTTTATCCGCCGATATTCTAGACCATGGTTTCTCGATTGCTCGAGGTCCCATTTGTGTTACCGGTGCTTGTTGCTGCACTTTGCGGCGCTGACATTCGTGACACGAACCTACATAGATCATCACATCTTCAAACATCGCTGGCCTGTAGTAATATTGAGTGGCTAAGCATTGGCAGGTCTTATCGACACCTTGATGTCCAGCCTGTGACAAGTCGTGGCACTTTTTAATAGCTCCATGGCGTAATTCTCGAGGGAGAACTAATTTCCACTCGTTCAAATCCTCATTATCTACCGAAGCGAAAGTGTTCGGTTTGAGACGGTATAATAACCCTTCAGACATCATCCACATGTGGCATTTCTCTGGTGGTCTCTCTCCACCTCGACAGTGGCGTAAATACCATTTATCTTGGGGATCTAGTGCGGCTGTCAGTAGATCTGTCGCTCCTTCCGGAGCGCGGGATAAGGCGTCAGGCACGTGATGTCGTTTGTATCACGGGTTGAGTTACAGTTGCAAAATTTGGTATAATCGTCTATACCAGGAGACCGTTTCCAGAAACCGATGAACCTGTCTCAGATTCTTGGGTACTGGGAACTCTACGACCGCCGACGTCTTGTCAGGGTGAACTTGCAACCCTTTATGCTTCAACCGTGATCTCGCAATGCATCGAGAACTTTTCCCAGCCACTACAAATGTTCCTCGCATATACTTGAAGCGATAATGATATCGTCTAAGTATACGAAGATGTGGGGATACATTTCTGGACCAATTATTTTATCCAGTGCTCTCTGGAAGGTTGCAGGGGCATTCGTCAAGCTATACAACATGCGTTCCAACTGAAAGAACTCTCTTCTAGTTACCGTAAAAACAGTAATCTTTTTTGATTCTTCTGCCAACGGGATCTGCCAATATGCCACGCTCAAATCGAGCGTGGAGATGTAATTGGCTTGTCTCAACTCGTCAAGGATGCTGGCCATGTTAGCTACCGGATATGCATCCTTTTTCGTGAATTCATTTACTCGACGGAAGTCGATATAAAATCGATACTTTCCGCTTGGCTTCTTCACCATTACGATTGGGCTATTCCAGTCTCTTACTGATGGTTTGTTGATGCCATCTTTGAGCATATCATCAACTTCTTTCTACATCGCTAATTTCAAGTGATGGAAGGCTGATCTGACTCATTGTCGAATTGGCTCGAGGTCTTCAACATTGTTTGGGGGGGTGGGCAACTTGGAAATCGGGGGACTTCCTTCTATCACTGGAATTTTTTCATCCAGAGGCTGTTGGAGTTGGCTGTGTTTGTCTTCTCTAGGCCTCTTTAAACCATTGTACACTGTTATGTGGCAGGCCCTTTCGACTGCTGCAAACTTGAAGGATTCTTCAGGTTTATCTCTGAAGAACCAGGACTGATGAAAGAAATCTATGACCATTCGAGCTTCTTTCAGGAAATCCAATCTCAGTATGAAATATTCGAATAGCGAGGCCATCCAAGGTGGTTCCACTGTGACTGTTCTTCCTCCTAATACCAAAGGTGTTTTGGAGGCTTCTTTCACCACTTCCAGTTGGCTATTCGCTACTAGAATTCTTCTGGGTAGGATTCTTCTCGCATTAATGCCTAGTTTGCTCAGCAAGTCGATTTTCGCCTCTCCAGTGAAAGTGCGAGATGCTCCCGAGTCTACTATACTGCAGGTCTTTCTTCCGTGGATTTCAATGTCCACGTGAAAAACAAATGTTTTGCCTTCTTTCATCGCCTGTTTTCCAAACTCCCAGCTCAAGTTGTATTCAGGCGAGACTAATTTCAAGGGATTCATCATGGGTTCTAGAGTCAGAGTGTCACTACTATTTCCATCTCCTTATTCTTGCTTCACTGTTTCAGGGCTCCTTTGCTCACCTTCCACAGTTCTTTCAACTTCAGGTTCTGTAATTTCCACTGAGATCATTTCTGTTTCAGCTTTTGGGACGAACTCTCCAGTCTCTGGGATTGTTATCTCCATTGCGACCGCGATTTCCGAGTTTCGCAGCGACGTAGACGTTGGTGTGTCGCTTACGCTGCCGGCTACGACGTTTCCCGGATTGCACTATGGGCATTGTGGGAACTGCACGTTCTTTCTCCCACATACGTAGCAGAAAACTGTCCTCGGCCCAATGCAGATGCACCAGGAGTGTCCTCTCTGATCGCAATTATAGCACTGCATGCCGAGCACACTCCTCCCTGAAAAGGCACCACTTCCTTATAAGGCGTGTGCCTCTTCTAACTACTCAAACTACTAGGCTCGGGATCCTCTTCTGCTGGGATCAGTGCCTTTAGGGCTGTCATTTGAGGGGTCTCCCGAGTCTTGGAGCTCATATAGGCGAAGCTAGGGCACAATGACTGCTCTGGTTATATACGTAAGCTTCTGTTGCTCAGGCCATTCTGGGTCCGTCCTGGTAAGGAGACCCTTCAGATTGGCTACAAACTGAGCCACCGGATTCGTCTTCGCCTTGATGACGGCTCGCTATCTCTTCGCGGAGCGCGACCTGATAGTCTAGCTTCCCAAAGTTGTCTCTGAATGTGTGACATGCATCCTTCTATGAATGCACGTCAATCTGACGATACCAGGTGAATCGCCTATCTGACAGTCTCTCAGTACTCCGAGAAGGTGATTTTCTCAGATACGGAGGGTCTTTATGGCGTCGTTTACGTGGGCTATGAAATCTTCCACATCCTCGTCGGGTCGTCCTGTAAACTCGACTCCTCACTTCTTCAACGCCTCCAGAGCCTTCTGGGCGTTGAGATAATTCTCTCTGCGAGGTCTATATTCGTACTCGCTGCTCTAGTCTGAAGAGGATCGATGATGCCTTCTTTAGGATTTTGGACGTCTTTCCTCTGCAAATGGCAACTTCCTCGGTGGAATTAGTTGCCATGTGGTTTCCTCTCGGGGTCTCTCACGCAACTCTTCTGGAGAAACCTCTCCTTTAGGAGTTACGTACATTGGCCCTATTCGGCCCCGTAACTCTCTGTCCAGGTGTTGTACCCTGGCCAGCAGCTCAGCTGCGGTAGGGGTCGCCTCTGTCACTGTCGCCCCAGGTATATCTCCTATGGGTGTCATGGTGCCGCTAGCATTTCTGCTGCTTCTACCACTATTTTTACTGCCAGGCGGCTTTCCTACCTTGCGAGATGGGGCCTCAGTCTTCAGCATGACCGAACCTCTGATCTGCTCCTCGACCATCTTGGTTTGGTCTAGGAGGGCTTTCAACGCAGCCTGGCTCGCGGTCTCCTCACTTTTCTCGTTCGGCGTACCTAATGGGGTATATATCTTGTCTTTCTCCAGAGAGAAAGGCGCTTCCGGGAGTGTCAATTTCCAATCTTTACTCGTTGAATTCACTCTCCGCTTCCCGGACTCTCATTTTGTCTCTCCATCCGAGAGATTCCCGTTGTCGCCCTTCTGCTCGTTGTCCACCTTAGGCTCTCGCCGCAGGTTCCCAACGTAACTCGCTCCGGACGCTTCCTCACCTATCCTCGGTGATGCTCCGTCCAGCTTCCTTCGAGGTCTCACGAGACTCTCAGGCTTCTCCAGCTCTTTTTATACCCATTTCGCCAGGGTGGGGGTTCATTCTTTCTTCTTGGCATATTTCTGTCGACAGCGCCCTCTCTTTCGTTGATTATCCCTGTCGCCGAGGTCTCTCGGGGTTCTTAACTTTTATTAAAATTCTCTTAAGCCTCTAAAACTTTCGCTAAGATACCTAGTCATTTATACAGACTGACAGAAATTTGAATTTCCGCGCTTCCTGTCGACAGCGCCCTCTATTTCGGGCGTATTTTCATCACTTCTGCCCTCTTGGGTTTTCAGTTTCCCAGACGATTCCTCTATAATCTCACTAGCTTCTCTAGTGACGCTTTCAGAATGAGAAAAATTCAAATGTTCCTTATCTGGCGTTTTTTTCGAATCTTCCTGTCTTGAGTAGGTTTTCTCGGCGCTGAATTGAAATTCAAGTATGGAGGCGCCATCTACTGGTTCCTCCTTCTAAAAAAAGTTACTATGGGGTGTTTTTCCGCCCGCCGGGCTTTTCTCGTCAATTGGTAATAGAACTACTTCTTCACCGATTGCCGATCACAACTCGGTAATATACCGACCTTTGGGATTTTCTTCGTCTGTCGGCGAGGACGTTAGTTCGTTACCGACTGTTTCACTCCTTGGGAAGACGCTAGGTGGCGCCTACTACCCGATTTCGTATTCTAACACCGCAGTTGATAGACCACGTATTTTTTGGGGTTGTTTGTGTGGGGCTTTCGCCCCTAACTCGCTTCCTGAACTTTTCAATCTATCCAGCGTCCTTTTCCTGCCCTTGTGGTCTTTTCAGTTCACTGGAAGTTGCTCTCATCCTTGCTCAGGATGTTTTGGCAATCCTATGGTCTTTTTAGGCCACTTTTTCTCCTCCTTCTCAGCCTAAAAAAAATGAACCAAAATAAAGCATTGAAAAAAATTTTCGCCTTCCAAAAAAAAAGTCCTGGCTGCCGCGGCTTCCCCCATCTGCCTCAGGTGGTTCTCGCCTCATTGTCATCAACCGAAGGGTTATCCCTTCCTCTCGGATGATGTAGAGAAAGTTTCTGTGTCTTTCAACACAGATTTTTCATTTCCGTCCTTCTCCTTGGTCTTCCTGGGACCTCTTTGGAGCCCTGGATTTCCTCGGCGCTTTCTTTGAGACGTCCCGCGGGGCTGGTGGGGTTGGGACCTGCGTCTGCTCCTCCCTCCTGAATTTCGTCTCAACCTCCATGGCTTTGAGAACATTCCTGGGGATGGTGCGGCCAAAGTTGTGGATCCAAGAGCCCCTTGCTTTTTTGCCTGCCTGGTATGGGATGTAGTCCCTCGTCTCCTTCCCGGGCCTTCCGCACCTCTAGCAATAGGCGGCGGGCGTCAGGGCAATCTTTTCTTCTGTGCCCAGGTTTTCTGCAATTCTAGAAAATTTTCGCTGGTGCAATCCTGGGATAGCTCCTTTTAACTTCGGGTTTCTCCTCACGATGGAAATCCTCGTCGAGCTGAGACATCGTAATGACACTCTCACTCTCTCCAGGCACCTTCTCCTTTGGGATTCTCATCGCGGGAGACTCTCGCTGGCCCCTCGCCTCCGTGCTGCAGCACCTGGAGGCGTACCTCCTCCTTCTGCAAGGAGTCTGGGTTAACGGGACGTTGGAGTCCCTTTTCCCTCTTTCTCTCCTTCCCTTAGCCTCTTTGTCTTCTGGCATGTTCACAATTTCCGACGAAATCGAAGGGTTCGGGTTGATAAGGGGCAGGATCAGCTCGGCCATCCTGGCAAGGAGCTGAGGGTTCTTCCCGAGCGCTTCAACTGTGGCCCTCGCCAGGGTGGCGTTTGACACCTCCTCCGGGAGGGTCAGCTGTCAAGGGGATTCCTTGGTTCCCCTGGTCTCTTCCCAAGTGGGTATTTCAGAAGGAGATGGGGTCTCCACAGTGATGGTCACCTCCGTCACGGCCACGTCCATCGGATCCTCTCCGCCGACATCCTGCAGCTGCTGCAGCGAGTCGAACTCCATCTCCATGGGGTCCCCTTCTGGAATATGCAATTGCATTAATTCCGGTATAATTTAATCGTCATCCCGCTACAGCGACTCGGATTCGCTTACTTCCACTCCCTCGACAGGTTGTACCCGGCCGAGTGTTTCTCTCAATCCCTGGGGGTTGAATTTACCCCTCTGGGTTTCTTCGGCGGTCTCCACCACCTTCTGCGCCAGCTGGTCAAACACGTGGTCTTTGGCCATCTCCTCTCAGTGTATGGTTATACACTGCGCCAACTGTCTCACAAGGAACACGAGTCAATTTCTTCCGCACTGCGTGAAGGTCGAAACGGAAAAGAACTCTCCTTGTGGTCAGCACTCCGGATTCGCCAGGAAAATGAGGGGATAAGAGCGCATCTCAATTAAATAGATCACCAGAGGTGGTCCCCCCTGGTGACATTCGACCCATATTTGCGGAGAGGCGCGCTCTTTTAAATACCTGTGATGACCTGTCAATTCAAAGTATTTAAACTCTTGCCCCGAGACTTGACCCATTACGTGGTGCGCCCTCACAGGCGGAATCAGTACCTCTGAATTTCGCAGTTGGCAACGTCACTCCCGTATGAGTGACTGTTTTACCGACCGGCTGATAATTGAGTTTCTTGTATTTCTCTCTGTTTTTCACTGTCTTTTCGATATTTTTCGGTGGAAAAGAGCTATTGTCCATGCCTGAGACTATTCTGCCCAGGGTAATGAGGAAAACAATACCCATAGCATCGGGAAAAATCCTCTCCACAAACGAAAAATCGGGACGGTTTATGATGTTTCCAGACTAACCTCTCATTTCTAGGCGCGATAATTTCCTTTCCGGAATGTTGTGCCGCTGGCCTCGATCTCTTACATTTTTCCACTGGATAAAGCCGTTTCCCGGCCCCGAGACCATTCTCCTCGGGCGAATGAGGAAAACAGTGCTCAGCGTAACAGGAAAAAACTCGGAGCGGAAAAAACGTTACTTTCGTTTTCTCAATGGAGAAAAATTATCTCGTCAGCTCAAGGCCATCCTCCCCGGATGGATGAGAGAACAACCCACTGAGTTTCAGAGACCTTCTCCTTGCCATGAAATTTCGCGCTCACGAAAGAAAATCTGTCACTCTCAGGAAAAATTTCCTGCCAAATTTTTCTTCAGATTACCCCTTGGGTAATCATCTTCTTTTCGGAGAAAAGTAAAATTTTCTCTCGGACCACCACTAACAAGGAACACTACGCAGGTGTCCCCCTCCGATTTCAATGAAACTTGAATATGTTATAGGGGACCCAAAACTAAGAGACATGTATTTTTTTTTAGCTGCCCATATTGGGTTTTAGGGGGTGAAAGTGCTCTCTGAAGTTGACCACCTCTCGGGGTCATTTTTCGATTGCACACATAAGGAAGCTTTTTGAACAACTCTTTCGCAGTGTATCATGAAGGTCACAAGAAATGTTGGAAATGCGAATTAGAACCGTCTCCGGGGGGTGAAATATGGGGGGTAAACTACCCTTGTGAAAATTCATTTTTCTCATAG
>NW_021681167.1:20896-22820 GCF_001412515.2 Diachasma alloeum
TTTAATAAGGGAGAAAAAATATCGATGAGAATTTTACGAAACACATTTCGCTCGAAAGCATGAGACAATTCAAAGCACATCCTGCGATTCTATTCCCCAAATTAAAATTGAAAGTAAAATACTTTTTTTTTAATTATATACAAGTCTTCGATTTTTTGGTACATAAAAAAGATGAGTGATGAGTCTCTGGAAGTAACACTTGGAGGCTAAATAACCTTTCTGGGAGTTACTTTTAATTATATTAGTAAACAGAATTTATTTGAAAGAGTAAAGACTAATAAGAAATATCGAAATTTGAACCCATGAAAATTTCCATTGCTAGTTATATATGAATTACAACCTTTCAATTATCGGTCTACTTGTATCACAGTACCATAGCCCGAACTAAATGGTAAGGATTGAATGAAGATCCGATATGGAAAGGAAACAATAATGGTAGTAATCCCCAAATGATGGAATTCAGAATATACATTGATATTATTATAGAAGCTCAGACCATTTATTCCTTCTAGTATTATGTTCTCAATCAGCATACTTTCTGTTGGGATCAATCTACAGTATAGATAGTATTAGGGGACGTAATGCGTACAAAAATGATATTCTTCAAAAAAATGCAGCAAACAAAGTGATTTTTTGCACCATGAGCATCTGACTACTGCAATATTGGAACAGCCTTCAATATCACAGTGCGGATGAGATGATTGCCCGAATGCAAAATCGACAGGATTTTCGAATTCATCTGGTTTTTTAGAAATGTAACCACTCTGAAACCAAGCATAACGAAATAAATTTTGATACCTTGGTGATGATAATTGATTATGGACTAAAGACTGTAACTTTATGATATTGTTCCGCAAATGTAAATTAATATCATAGTCCATTAGGACGACACTATCCGAAAAATGACGAACATAATTCTTCCATATCCTAAAACCATATACGTCAAGGGGTTGAATTTTTCCAGTAGTCCCCTTTGGTATCAACATAGTTAATAATTCTTTATCCGGAGGAGTAATTTCTTTCACGACTTGAGGACAGTGTCCGCTCCAGGAATCGATTAACAGTAGACTTCTAGGACCCACGTTTGGGAAAAAGACTTCCTTCAACCAGGTTTTGAAATGCTCTGAAAAATCAAGTACTAGATGATAATCCTAATTATTGTATAGAACATATCATGTTTGTTAGGTCTTAAATATTGTCATACGTGAAGTGAGTTTTCCCGATTTAGAAGCGGTGATGAACACATTCGCAGGTTTGAAGAGATTTTGCTCCACTATTGAACCGAAAGTTCTAGAATGTTCATTCAAAACCAGGAAANTGAAAATTCATTTTTCTCATAGAAAAAAAACGTTTGATGGAAATCCCATGAGATAAATTCCATTTGAGAAAGTAGAAAAAAATGCAGAATACCTGTTTTGATTTCTTTTTTAATCGAAATTTAAAACTTAAAAAATAGATTTTTCGTGANTGGAACAGCCTTCAATATCACAGTGCGGATGAGATGATTGCCCGAATGCAAAATCGACAGAATTTTCGAATTCATCTGATTTTTTAGAAATGTAACCACTCTGAAACCAAGCATAACGAAATAAATTTTGGTACCTTGATGATAATTATTGCTTATGGACTAAATACTGTAACGTTATGATATTGTTCCGCAAATGTAAATTAATATCATAGTCCATTAGGACGACACTATCCGAAAAATGACGAACATTTCCAGTAGTCCCCTTTGGAATCAACATAGTTAATTCTTTATCCGGAGGAGTAATTTCTTTCACGACTTGAGGACAGTGTCCGCTCCAGGAATCGGTTAACAGTAGGCTTCTAGGACCCACGTTTGGGAAAAAGACTTCCTTCAACCAGGTTTTGAAATGCTCTAAAAAATCAAGTACTAGATGATAATCCTAATTATTGTATAGAA
>NW_021681167.1:22997-31980 GCF_001412515.2 Diachasma alloeum
AATTTTTCCAGTAGTCCCCTTTGGTATCAACATAGTTAATAATTCTTTATCCGGAGGAGTAATTTCTTTCACGACTTGAGGACAGTGTCCGCTCCAGGAATCGGTTAACAGTAGGNAAGACCGAACTTTCAGGAGGAATTCGCCCGCTTCTTTTTGTAACTCTTCCCGAGTATCTAATGTTTTTCTGGTGATGAATTTGTTAATCTTCCGGGATGTTATGCGGTGTGCTCGTTTGAAATAATGCAACCACCTGGACGAAGCTGTAAAACGAACGTCTTCGAAGCCGATTTCCTTCCGGGCTTACAGGGCCCACCTTCGGAGGTCAGTATCGTGGACGATCAAATCTGCATCGATAGCATTCTTCATATACTTTAATGTGTACTCCGAAATGCGTTTCAACTTCTCCATGTATATCCCTCTATTGATTTGATTCGCCCAGCGTCGTAACTGTCTACGCGATTTCACCTTCCTGAATTGATGGGAAACAGTTTCTATAGAGAGATTCTTCTTCTTTTTTCCACTTCTCCAGAAGTCAACGGCATTCTTTTTATATTCGAAATCTACAGGTTCCTCATCCTCCGAACACCTGTCAGGTGATTCTTCTGTATGTGGTTGAAATTTTTTATCCTCAACCGCTATCATTTCGATATCTTTATAAGCGTCTTGACAATCCAGGGATGTTTTTTCGATCATTTCAACTCCATAATATTCCTCCATTGATTGAATCAACATCCTTTCGAACGTGTCTGCTAATTAACGTTGCTCGTTGTTNGATGGGAAACAGTTTCTATAGAGAGATTCTTCTTCTTTTTTCCACTTCTCCAGAAGTCAACGGCATTCTTTTTATATTCGAAATCTACAGGTTCCTCATCCTCCGAACACCTTTCAGGTGATTCTTCTGTATGTGGTTGAAATTCTTTATCCTCGACCGCTATCATTTCGACATCTTTATAAGGCTCTTGAAAATCCAGGGATGTTTCTTCGATCATTTCAACTCCATTATATTCCTTCATTGATTGAATCAATATCCTTTCGAACATGTCTGCTAATGCAAGATTGAGAACTTCAAATGTTGCCATCAGAAGTCGGATAACGTTGATCGGATTAACTTTCATGGTAGCACAAGTATAAATTACGACACTCACCGAAAAACTACTTTTCTCTTCGATGTATGTTCATAGACTGATTGTAATTCACAAGAGGGATAGAAATGAAAAACATTGATATCGTATAAGTTATATTGATCAGAGTCATTTCATCCTCAGATAACAAATGAGCCATTTGCATCAATATGTTTACAACTCCCGAATATTCTTCAGTTGTGGTTCTGCATTATCAAACAGAATGGTATTGTCATATGTCGGCATTTACGTCTCATTGAAAATGATATCACATCGAAGCGATAAGAGCAACTGAAATACATTTTATTATCTATCCATTATTTACTATACAAAATCATCGGCTCTTTTTTGTACCACCCATTCACGTTCATATACAGATGAAAATTTCAATTCCTCAAAGTATTTCATCATAACTCATTTTTTCAAATTAGAAATGGAAGCCATTTAATGGAATGTCTACTCTGGCCTTCGGTGAAATTTTTTAGATTCATGGTCATTACTGATTTCTTTTCAAAATTAATGAGGTTGGTCCGATCGATTCCATAAAATATCATGAGGATTGTTAAGCCCTCAAGTTTCACTCCCGAAGCCTATTTCAATTGTTTCATTTATCATTCCGTGTAAGATCAGTCTATTATAACAAACAATTTAAAACCCATAATTTTTCAAAGAACCGATGTTTCTTACCTTAAAATTCTAATTTGCGGAAAAAATCCTAAATATGTGCTTTAAATTGTCTCATGCTTTCGAACGAAATGTGTTTCGTAAAATTCTCATCGATATTTTTTCTCCCTCATTAAAAAAAATTCCCCCCTCCCTTCCCAAGGGTAGTTAACCTCTCCGACACCACTTCTAGCTCCTGGCCCAATGGTTTTCCTCATCATTAGCCGTAAGCTTCGTTTCGTACAGGAAAAAGTTTGAAATTTCGCACGTTCACGAAAAATCTATTTTTTTAAGTTTTAAATTTCGATTAAAAAAAAATCGAAACAGGTATTCTATTCAAATAGAATTTATCCCATGGGATTTCCATCGAAAGTTTTTTCTCTATAATTTTTTCTCCATACTACTATGGGGGGTAGTTTACCCTCCATATTTCACCCCCCGGAGACGGTTCTAATTCGCATTTTCATCATTCCTTGCGACCTTCATGATACACTGCGAAAGAGTTGTTCAAAAAGCTTCCTTATGTGTGCAATCGAAAAATGACCCCGAGAGGTGGTCAACTTCAGAGAGCACTTTCACCCCCTAAAACCCAATATGGGTAGCTAAAAAAAAATACGTGTCCCTTAGTTTTGGGTCCTCTAAAACATTGAAGTTTCATCGAAATCGGAGGGGGACACCTGCGTAGTGTTCCTTGTAAGGTGATTTCTCTTCCTCATTTCTAAGGTCTTCTTTTCTCTTTTACTCCTTTTTGGCGTGGCGCTATGTTGGGCGCCATTTTGTAATGAATTTTTGCTGGTGCTTCCCCAGCAGAGGAGTAGAAACGAAAATAATCAAGGGTCTAACAGGAGACATGATCCTCGCGAGGTATGACCCTTGTGACGTCTGAAACTTGCAACGTTGGTCCCTTGTGAGGTATAACCGTTTCTATGTTTGACCCTTACGAGGTAGAACCCTTTCAAGATATGGCCTTGTTGGGCGCCATTTTGTAAGGGATTTTTGCTAGTGCCTCACCAGCAGAAATCCTAAACTAGTTTTGAACCTTCTCTATAGCCCTCTATAGCTGTACATTGGTCGCCAGCTGGACTTTTACAGAAAGTCCAACAGAAAACCGGCCTCGGAGATGGACTCGTCTACTCCGAGGACTTCTCGTGGCGGGACTAACAATGCCGAGTCAACATCAGCGTAATACGGTAGAGTGGGCGAGATCAACCATACTAGGAGTACTTCACTTTGTCCCTATCAGTCGATTTCGATTGAACAATGAGGATAAAGCGTATCTATCAAGAGTTATTTCTCCGTGGTTTCCTCGCCGAGGATGTTTCCACTGCTCTGACGTATTCTTCCTCACCGCAGAATCGCTCGACTCTGGAGAAGTCGACGATCACCTTCAAATCCTCCTCACCCTGCAGGGCGTCGAACATTGAGGGGCACATGCGACACAGGCATCCGGAGACTCTTTCTCACCCATCTATGCCCACCCCAACGGGGGCCAACATCTGGACTACTCGTCATGGAGGCATATGCGATCGGTCCTCCAGGAGTCGGACGAACTCCCGGCCCACGGATCGACGCCAACACCAGCTCTTTCACCTTAGGCTATAGATCCGTGGAAACGTGAAATAAATGTATTTCATGCGCCCAAAGTAATCCATTCATTCTATTTGTGGCACGCTAATGTGTACCACTCTCTTCCTGTCTCAGATCTTGTCCAGACAACGCTCCCTCATAATCCATTATAGAATAATGCCACTAACAACTGTACTGAGCAATTGGAAATTCATCCACTCGACTCCAAGGTCTGTCACCGACTGCCTTGTGACGAAATTCCAGGCCAATTCATCACTTGAGAAAAGCAGTAGGGTAATTATTGTGACGAGGCATATTCATTTATTTTATATTATTTTTCTACATATTTTTTCCCACTACACACTGCCCCCTAAAAGGTAAATCCCGCCACCGTTGGATACCCCTTCCCCAGACTTTTCCCCTCATCCCCCCTCTACCCCCGCCCCTGGACATCACGAAGACGTCAGCCGAAGGAAGACATCAGTTCCGGCCCCACCCGATCAATTGGAGAAGCCAACGCCTCCTGGAAATTCCCCATACTGGACCCCCGAATATTCAACACCTGCAATAATCCCTTGCGAGATATCCCTGGATTGTGGTCATCGTCACCACTCACCCGTGTTGATTGGCCCCGATTGTTCCCGAATTAAAACCCGAAGGACTTCGAACCCCCACGAATCGAGGAGGAAAAGGAAAGACCGTCACTCGTGTAACCGCTGTCCTGGACCCTGCCACGTGCGCCCCAAGAGTTGAAGAAACAGTGCAAATACCCCGAAGAACCCGTATATTGGATTTTGTGTTCGAGTAAAGAGGATTTTTGGTACCCGAGCTCATCCCGGCTCTAAGTACTGTGCCCGTGGAGTCTGCAAGGAGGAACGAAGACTCAATCGCTGGAGTCGCTGAAGGACCCGGATTAGACCTTAACTGGAAGTCGTGAGTACGAGTTGTCCCCCTCATTTCCCCCTCGCCTCAAGAAGTATTCCTTTTCATACCCCCCAACGGTGAGCCTACACTCTTTTGTTTCTTCCCCTTCAGTTATTGGTTTTATATTTAGTTGCATTCCCTTGACACGACTAGCTTCTCCCCTTTTTCCTGCATTAGAGTCACTCCCTTTTTACGTGTACAAAAGTTGCCTGGCCTCCCCCACTCCCTAGATCTCATTAAAGGCCTTATTGACGTCTTTTGACGATCAGAATTGTATTTAGAGAAAATATAGGTAATTATTCTCAAAGTATCCCCTATTTGTCCCTTTTCTTGACTCGCCCTAATCCTCTTTTCAGGAATTAGTCTAATAGAATCTAGAAAACGGTCACATTATATAGGCTAGAGAGAGAGAGAAACGTTATTTCGAGAGAAAAACCCCATTCCGACGTGTGAGACGCGCGAATCTATATTCCTCACCGAAAAAAAAAAACTAAAGTTATGTCATCCTCCCCTAGAGAAGCTAAACCCCATGTTACGGTTCCCCCCCCCCCTCCGAGGAATACCTCGAATAGGCGTGAAAACCCGGTTACCGCGTCAAAACTATTTCCGCCGATGAAAGGTGAAAATAATCAAAATGAAAATCAATTTTTTTCAGTTTTCCGGAATAATTAATCTCGTTAATCAGCTTCAGTTTAGTTTTGTTCAGTTTCGATTAAGAACAGCCTACGTAAATGAAATTAAAGGACCATAGGTCACGGAGGATCAGGGCCGACACACCGAGCCACCCCGCACGCTTTTGATAACCCTTTTTGATTTGTTTTTGGGGAGAACACAAAAACGAGTGAAATTCTCGAGCTCCTCTGGTCGCGAGAATGTTAGAAATCTCCCAGTTTTGGATTCGGTTCAGAAATTTAATATTCGGTTGAGGAGTTTCTAATTATTCTCCGGAGAGTGTCCCTCAAGGATAAATTATTCCATTTTAGTCGTAGGCAGGCCTAAAATCCGCTCTATAATTCACAATATGGTTTAGTATAGTTCAATGATAATAAAGAATAAATAATCAAATGAATAAAGTCCAATTACTAAAAACCCAATTCAAATATTTGAATTAAATCTCCCGCGCTCCGCCTCTCATCGGTTAGGGAATTCAAGGCGCCGCGCACGCCACTTCACGGCCCCTCCATTTTTCCCCACTCCGACGCTACGGTCCCGGAGATCAGTCTTCTCCCGGATTAGACACGCTCCACTCGCTATTGCATCTCCCCGGGAGAAAATCCACTTAAAAACCGGCAAAAAAGGTGTAAATTAATAATCCTGAGGACATCATCAGCCGCCACAAGGGATTATTAACCACTATGGTGAGTACTGGTGCATATATTTCGCGAATGTAAGTGTTTCGGGAGTGGAAAACGCGCGGAAAATGTCGCGCCCCAATGCCATATAACCCCCAAGTTCTGTGCCATTGGTCCCTCGCATTCGCAAAATTCTGTGGTTAGGCCCCCGACAGACTCAGTTATGTCCATTACTCGCATGAAATGGCCCCAAGCTCTAGTGAACCCCTCAGTCTCTTGTTTTAATCGGAAAATGGTGATCCCATGGGAATAAGAACAAAACCGAGAAAACCACCGCGCACATCCGGCGTCCCATGTGTTGTGTAGTTGACCTCGAACCCTCAGTTCCGTGAAATCCTCGTTTATTCGGGAAAAATCCGAGTTTTGGGTAGGGAAAAGTTATGTTGTTGTTAGAAGAGAATATTTTAAACGGAAATCTCGGGTCGAATCCTCCGTTTTAACGCTGGTTTCGGGACGATAGTAGGGAGATGGAAACCCACGCGGCATTTAAGGTCACGAGATCACTAGTTGCTACGTCGGCGCCACCGGCCGGCATAACCCACGTGCTCAAGATCCCTTGCTCTCTCCGTCGCGCGACGAAGGTCACGCCATCCTAAGCTCTGTAATTTTTCGTTTTTCACCGAGATCTCGAGAAAACTCCCCTCATTGCCCAGTGGAAAAATATTAGGGAATTACCCCACCTGGCCATAGCTCTGTTTCACCGCGAAATAACCCTTCCGTGATTCAATAAACGCCCCTAGTGCTCTGTATTCCCGAGATGACCTCTCTCGCCCACACATGACCCCATATCTCTCTCTCACGTTCAAGGACCCCTCGAGTTACGTACCTCCCCTTCGATCCCCCTCGATTCTCTCGACTTCCGGATGATTCTATTGGCATTTTACATCCTCCTGAAATTATCAATATCCTTGAAAGTCAAGTCAAGTCAAATAATGTTTATTAACATAAATACGAATATTTACAAACAATAACAAATGTTTACAGTTTTTATATACAGGACTTTGTGAAGTATAGCGACAGCCCAGGGGCTTTAACATATATTTTACATGGTGATTATGAGAGGGTAACAAATTGAAGGTCGCGGGTGAAGAGGACATTCGGGATAGGGAAAATAATTTTTAGAAAAAAAACCCTATTTCATGACCTCTTGAAAGTAATTCGAGTCCAAATTGTTATTATTATGTTTGCCAAGGAAATCCTGTAATTAAGTTGCCATAGTGGAACACGTAAACGAGAACTTGCGGTACTGTTTCCTTTCGACCTTGATCCTTTGATTTAGTTTTACTTGTGGTCTTGATGTCTTCTCCACCTCGTTAATCGTCCCGCCTTCTTTTTGACATTCCCGACCCTCGAATCCACCCCTCTCTCCACGACCCACATACTAGCACTCAAGCGATACCGTACCCTCACATTCCACCCCTCTGACGTTTTCTTTTGGTTTTGGATTATTGGATTTTGGGGACAATTGGTTTACGGTTTTGGTGTATCTTTCCATACGGTTGCGGTTCGTTGATTCCGCGTTGTCAAAAATCAACTGGCGCCCTAAATTATCGAAACAAGGTAGGTTGAGCTGCTAATTGTTTCTGAGGTCCAGTTTTGTTCTTTTTGAGTTATCTTTCGGTTCGAGGTGAGTGGTTTGTGAGGACGAAGTGTAATGATTTGCCAGCTTCGTGGTTTCCGTCAATTTTGAGTTGGGGTATCGATAAGGCTCTGGATGAGATAGGAAAAATCATTACAGCCTCTAACTCTTCTAGGGCCTTCTCCCCCTAGTCTGAACATCTCAGTGGCGGTGGGTCATCCATTACCCCATCATTCCCACCATTCAGTTCGACGGGCACCGAGAGGGCGCTAGTCCTCTCACCTAGCCGTTGGTCCCTAGTCTAAGTCGACAGCGCCTTAAGAATCGCCCAGTCGCAACGCCTGTACGTTGGCCCTTTTTGCCCAAACACAGCTGGACGAGTTTCTAAATATGGCAATAGTGTATTGACAGTCTGACAATAATGTTCGGAAGCATGGTTTCACCCAAACCACGCCTCTTAGCACTATTTCATTGGTCTATTCACCTCATGCGCGGCTTCCTTAGCTTCTTTAGCTGGCGTTAGATGTCATTTACCATACTTTCCCTCACTCTCAGAACACTTGTATGATGGGTTCTTCCATGGATAAAACATTTTACCCGTAATGAGACAATCTCGTTACAACATATAATCCGTAGACTGCGCATTCCCCAAAAAATCACGAAATGGACAGAAAGAGTTTCGTTTGTCGCCGCTTCCTATCTCTGTCGAATGGTACCATAGAGAGGCATAGATAGTGTTGGGCAAATAAAATACCACCGGTATTTTACCAAGTTTTTACATGTGAAAAAACAAGTAATTTACCAAGCAGGCTTTAGATATTTTTGACCGCTTGTGTGGATGATTAAGAACACCGCAGTTGTTCTAGCGCGAGAACAACCTTGTTGACAGGGGAGGTTGAGCTCCTGTGTTATGTGCAAGTCTTGCAAGGGTCAAACATCGCAATGTTAATACCTCAGGAGCATCAAACATCTCAAGGGTTATCCCTCGCGAGGGTTAAACATCGCAACGGTCAAATGACAGAGGCAAGCAGGATAGTTTTAAAAGTCAAACGATAACAAGCAGCAACCGGGGAGTAGAAAGGACGATCGTACGGTTCCAACGATTATACGAGTTAACTGTGAGAGGCAGTCAGAACAATCGCCACGGTCCAACGATTACGACAGTAAAACAAAAGGAGTAGGAACGAAAATAGTCAAAGGTCTAACGGGAGACATGATGCTCGCGAGGTATGACCCTTGTGGCGTCTAAAACTTGCGACGTTGGTCCCTTGTGAGGTATGACCGTTTAGTAGTATGGGAACTACTTTGGCGCCCCCCACCTAAAGTCGATATGTCCCCACCACCACACCTGTCAGAGTAGCACGGCTCCGACGTGTGTGAGCGGTGGGGTACAGCGTGGCTGCGGGTGCGTCACCCGGGCGCGTATCCCAACCCCGAGCGGTTTCGGGAGAACCGCTGGTCCCTCGGCCTCGAAATTGAAATTTGGGGGTCAAAAATTTTTCCCCCACCACCGCTTGTGAGTAAAGGACCTACCACCACACCGATCGGAATAGCGCGGCTCCGACGTGTGTGCGCGGTTAGGGTACAGCGTATACTGAACGAGTACCCCAACCCCGAGCGGTTTTGAAGTAACCACTGGTCCCTCGGCCGCGATACTAAAATTTGGGGGTCAAAAATATTGGCTCCCTCCATCACTAATATATTTAGGGACCCACCATCGCACCGATCGGAATAACGCGGCTCTGACGTGTGTGAGCGGAGGGGGTAAAACGTGTACT
>NW_021681167.1:46030-72902 GCF_001412515.2 Diachasma alloeum
CAGTACACGTTTTACCCCCTCCGCTCACACACGTCAGAGCCGCGTTATTCCGATCGGTGCGATGGTGGGTCCCTAAATATATTAGTGATGGAGGGAGCCAATATTTTTGACCCCCAAATTTTAGTATCGCAGCCGAGGGACCAGTGGTTACTTCAAAACCGCTCGGGGTTTAACCGCGGACACACGTCGGAGCCGCGCTATTCCGATCGGTGTGGTGGTAGGTCCTTTACTCACAAGCGGTGGTGGGGGAAAAATTTTTGACCCCCAAATTTCAATTTCGAGGCCGAGGGACCAGCGGTTCTCCCGAAACCGCTCGGGGTTGGGATACGCGCCCGGGTGACGCACCCGCAGCCACGCTGTACCCCACCGCTCACACACGTCGGAGCCGTGCTACTCTGACAGGTGTGGTGGTGGGGACATATCGACTTTAGGTGGGGGGCGCCAAAGTAGTTCCCATACTACTCCGTTTCTATGTCTGACTCTTACGAGGTAGGAACCTTTCAAGATATGACCCGTGCGACATTTAACCCGGATGGGGTATGCCCCTGTCGATATTTGATCCTCGCAATGATATTTGCGAGGTATGGCCCTCGTGACGTTTGACCCTCGCAAGGTATAACGCTCGTACAATTCAGTCACGAGGGTTACTGCACTGATAGTCGAGTAAGGGGTTTTCTACCAGTTATTTACTGTTTTCACCATTTCGAGGTAATTTACCAGTATTTTACTATGTATACCGAGGAAAACCCCGATTTTTAGTGAATGACCCAACCCTGCTAGGGACTATTGGTCCAAGAGATAAAATGCTGAGTCTACACTAAGAAAAAAATTTTTTTGCTAAATATTCATTCACTTGAGAGAACCTTATTTTTTCTTAAAAATCATATTTCTTCAATCGAATCATTCCCGGGCGCGCCTGATTAGGTTTCAACTGTGACATTTATGTTGCTGTAGAGGATAACTATGTTCCACATGACCTCGCATGAACTCCTCCGATGTTTATTTATTTTTCCTCAATTTATGATTTTCTAGAGGGAAGAATAATCTCAAATATTAATTATTCCCTGAATTCCGAGCTTTCACGAAAGTATTCGCGCAATTTTTCAACTAATTATTAAATTGAAAACAAGGCATTATTAATTTTCGCAACATTCGAAATATTTACGCACGTAATTATTGCATCGCTACTTACAAAACAAGTAGTTTTCTCGCCTGTTGGAATTTTGTAGAATTTCTCCGACATTCTCAATCGCTCCAGTTATAACTCCAATTTCTCCTTACCTAAGGGAGTTTCGGCCGACTCTCCTATCTCGTAGGAGAAAATACACACTAATTACTTATTAATACTTATTAATACTAATTGAGTTTTAAGTGGTCACCACTGTGTTCGTAACAGAGGTGCCATACGGTCCAAAGTGATGAAACTTGGCCGAATTTGCGTTGTCTAGGTCTGGGTTGGAGCGTTTTCATCTGCTCCAATTGTCTCAGCCAATTGGAGAGCGCTGACGTGTCACTTCATATTTCTCCAGGTTAATCAGATATATAAATGTCAAGGTGATTGGCGATTTTCATTGACCTCCACCGCTTTCATGGTCATCTCAATTGTTAGTTCCCCTGGATTTCCTATTCAGGCCGCTCATTGGTTCTTCGGTGATTTCCACGCCACAGGTGGTCGGAAGAATAATTTATTAATATTCCTATGGTACTAGGTCAATGATTCAGTGACCCTAGCTACCGACTCTTCTTGTTCATTCGGGGTTTGTTGTTATTGTGATGTTATTTTTGCTTGAGATGATGAATATAACTTCTTGGGGGAAGTTTCCCAGGGGAGCCCTCCAATCATTATTCTGGTGACTACTATTTTGCTCCAGGTGAATTCACTATACCTGGCGCCTATACCTCCTTTGGGATAATTTTCCCTGATGTGTTGTTCAACCGTGGCAACCTAACCCTCAACTGTCACCTTTATATCCAGTGTGAGTTATCCCAGTACCTTTCGTTTACATTTATCCGGGTATGTTCACCTGTTCGATGTCTTTCAGATAATATTTTGCTTCTCGGGCGTCTTCGGCTATTTTCCTTCAAGTGTACCTCTCAAGATACTTCATGACACGAAAAAGTCCCCCACCGGAGAGGATGTTCTTCCTTCGGATTGTTGGACGTTCTTCTCACATTGTGGGTTGATTTCGGCTCGCTCTCAACGGTTTTGTGGTGTACAATTTTATTTAATAAGTAATTAATAGGCGGGAGGAAGGTAAGAGTTCTCATCACATCAGTCCTTTGGTTATTATCGAGTTAATTTCTTTTGTTAATAAATCTCAGGGTTTATTTTACTAGTTTCCATGACGTTTGTAGTGTTGTATTTCAAAATAATTCCAGGGAATCAATCCGTCCGTTCGGAACCACAAAAATCGGCATTGTTCCATTTAGTACATATTCTCCTTCCTCCTCATGTATCATTCATCAGGTGGGCCACTGCATCACGTCCTCTCCAAGACTGTCCAGGAGCTGGCGCCCTCTAGGGGATATGAATACCCACGAAGCCCTCACAGAGACCCCGAAGCTGTTCTGAAAGCCCTCGAATACGATGGTTTCCTCAGCAGAAGTGCAATGGCACCGAATTTAATTCAAAATGAGATAACCGAAATTAAAAAAACAAAAACCTCTTTCATGACTCTTGTGATCGGTTGATGACTTCCCGTCTGGTGATTCACAACAACGAATCCACATGCGGAACGGTCGGTAATAAAGAATAACATTTGTGACGAATTTATCACGTCACAATAGACATGATCACGAAACTTTTTATTTTTACGTGTAAGACTCTTCAAGGTAATTCTTTTGCAAAATTAGAAGATATGAAAACAGAACGGTTATAATGCCTTCACTCCGTTGCAACATGATTGCTATTTTCAGAAAATTTAGGACTGTTCATTCAAAAAATGTGTGCTTCAATTTTTATTTCAGGGAAAATCGTACACTTGGACCATTCTATCACATATCTTAGATAAATCCGCCCTCGAAATTTTCGATAAAATTTCATCTGTTGCCTCGACTGCCAAAAATCGCGCGAGTCAATCAATAACCTTCCGCCAGAGTGAATGATTTTGGCAGAAATCTTTGATCGAATGTAACGTCCTTGAAAATGTTTAGAAAAAATATTCGAAAAATAATTTTTGATGGTAAATTTTCGATTTTTTGAACAATCGGATTATTTTTCTATTTCACCTCAACTTTATGGTAAAGATAAAAAAAGGTGTTAGAGATTGAGGCCAATATTGGGGTGAAATTAAAGACACGGGGAGTACAAAAACACTGGTGATGTACTTTATTTGTGGCGCAAGCCACGCGTCTTGATTTTAGAGATACACGAAGTGCTGAATGTCTCAATATCAATTTGATAATAGTCTTTACACTCTACTAGAGACACTCTCGATATTAAACTTGATGATTGACTCATAATAATTGACAGTTAACTCGGAATTAATTGATAATTGACCGAAATAGAGATGCTACACAGAGCTCTGGATTTAATATAACACTCGGTGATGTACTCGGTATTCGGTTTCTTTGATACTGTACTCTATGGGTGACTCTCTGACTAACCGATGTATACTCTTTCGGGAATAGATTGATACTACTGAAATTTCATATTTGGCGATTTGCTTCGTGATTTGGCCGTGGACCCGAAGTGTCCCGAAGTCGGTCGAGATTTTCCGTTGAGCCTGGTAACTTCAAATAATGACTTATTTGCTGCGTTCTAAACAGAAAGTTTCAAACACAGATTTGGAGCTGTTCGTCATTTTTATCTCCTAATCTGATCATTTTCCAAATAATTCAGAAAATTTCCGACTAAAATGATATTTTAAAATTTATCGCTGATGTACCACAAAGCCGAAGAGAAAATAAATAAGTGGACAATGGCATTTTTTTTAGAAATGAATATAGTAATTGTTGCTAATAAATTAGCACTTTGTTTCCGAATGGTTTCTCTTTATTTGCAATATTATTTTACTATTTTCTTCTTCTATTTTTTCCTGTCATAGTATTATCATCAATTGAAATGTTAGCAAAATTTTGCATATTATTTCGTTGTGTAAAATAATTCTACATTCAAACCTCGTCATGACTGGAATTCGTCTTCAGTACGGGTTTAATCACAGTTCAATTAATGTTTAATCAGTGTACAGTCGTCCACTAAAGTACGTGACCAGAATACATAGGACGCTAGTTGAGGCTCTTTACGAACTTTAGTGGACGAAGGTTTATTCAGGATTTAGTCACGGTTCAATCCAGATTCTGTCAAAAGTTAGCCGGGGCCATAAATCAATAGGAATAAGTAATCAATATAATAGACTGGTAGGCGAGTTTAATAGAGATCCAGATTTGGATATAAAAAGCTCATAACGATATTGTATAAGAGGATAAGCAATGATGCTGTTCTTACCATTTTTCAAATTGATTAAGAAGGCATTCAAATATATTTTTGAAGCCCTGAAATAATTGATATTGTCGATGATTTTTTCAGTAATGATCAAAAAATCAATTTTGTCTTTCAAATCGCATAGACAATGGGCTGTAACTTAACAACGTATTGTGTGACTCCTATCATATTCTGATAGAATCCAGAGGGTATTGTGATTGATTTTTTGAGCCATGACTAATTCCATATTGATAACAGTTTTTTGAGTGATCGTCGAAAAATCGATTCGAATCGTCGAATCGGAAAAGCAATAAAAATGAAAATCTCAAATAACGACGGCGCCGATTATAGTCCATTCTGTGTAATGAACATTCCTTAGTAGATAAGTGTAAGAAATTCTAAACTCATAAAGTTTATATAATTAGTAATAAAAAATTTGATACAGAAAAGTCCAAATATGCAAAAACCAAAGGAACCCACTGCAGCTAGTTTTATTTTTTGTGAATTATGGTTTGCACCAATTTTTATAATAGATCAAATGAGCTTAATGTTCAAAACTAAACAATTAATAACGTGATACTGAAGTATTGTAATATTAAACTATGTTATTGACATATTTGATAGGTTGTGAGGTGTATAAAAGATAGGAGAAGACAACATCGGCATAGATTACCAAATTCAAGTTTGAAAAAAATACCGACGCATAAGTATACAAAAGGTGATCCTTATGAAACCTGTGCGATTTGTCTCGATGATTATACTGAAGGTGAAAAACTGCGTGTGTTACCTTGCGCCCATGGTAAGTTTTCAAAATATATTTAAAGACGGTTGAACGTTGATTATTTTGCATCTTGTGTATCATCTGGCGGAAATTCATTCCATTTCAATATATCTGTGTTTTTAGCTTATCACACGAAATGCATTGACCCTTGGCTGACAAAAAACAAACGTGTTTGCCCGGTCTGCAAACGCAAAGTTTTTGCTGCTGATGAGACGGTTGTGACGGATAGCGGGAGTGATTCGGATGGTGATGACTCAACGCCACTCATCAGAGATGGACTTCAAGGTACCTTCCTTATCTTCAAATACATTATCAAGCAACTTTGCTCGTGTGTGTTATGACAAAATAGTATATTTTCATAGGAGTGAGATGGAATTTTTAAGAATGCGAAGTTGTACGAACTGAAAATTATCGTGTCACATGTGTCGAATAATATTTTTTGACAGTGGTGTTACGTTTAATGAGTGGCTGATTTGTGCCTTTTTCGGTTACGAGTAAGCGAAAAGACCTTCGTTTACTTTTCGTTCACGCGTAAACGAAACAACACTTTTCGGCACGAGGTGAACCTAGCAGCAGTATCAAAAAATATTGTTCGTCACAAGGTTGAAAAAAACTTTTTAAGCTCATATGATTGCAGTCCTAAAAAAGCGAAAGTTTTTTCCGGCTCAATGACGAAATATATTATTTATCCCGTAAAACGAAAACGAGACGGGTAATATAAAAGCTTTCTAATGATGTAACTATTTCTGTCATGGAATTGCTATGAAAAAAGATACCCCGATAGCGACGGATTCATAATCATATTTTTTTCACTGCTGCAACGTTTACCTCTTGGTGGAATGTACCTTTTCGTTTACTTGTAAACGCAAAAAGATGAGTTTCGGAACTTGTTGAGGATAACATCTCTGACAAAAAATATAATTCGGACAAATGGGCGACGAGATTTTTCACTTTGTGCAATTGGGAGCCCTCCGCTTCATGTCGGGCCGTCAACCTCTCACTCGTAAAAAACCCGTTGCATTTGTATATAAATATATAATATTTCGTGATTTTTACTATCTCCAAGTATTGGTTGTGTGTTACTGAGGTGGCAGCGCTGATCCAACCGAACCTTAGCCGAAGACCATTTCATTCTGATGAAAAATGGCAACTTCCGGTATAGTTTCGGACAGTTTTGTGCAAAATGCACATGGAAAATCATAATTTAATAAAGAAACAATTCAAAATCACAGAATAGTCCAAGGAACCATCAGAAAGAAGAATTGGGCATTTTATTATTGATTTCAACAATTGACATCGGTTTTTCAATATGGATAAAAAATAAAAGGTGGATTAAAAAGGTGTTATGGTTTGAGAAAAGTGACACGCGTCAAAAAAATTCTAGCTCAGAATTACTATTTTATTGCATTCCCTAAGCTTTGTCTAGATTTTTGTCGAATGGAATCACTTGAGAGGGTTGAAATTCACAGATCCTGACTTGAAAACTAATGGGAAAATTCATTTGAATCTTGGAGCAAGCTTGTATTCCTATATCATTTTAGAAAACATACGAAGAGGATCCATTGACACTCTTATGGTGCAAGAGACGATCTTTGGTTGGGTAGTCTCTGGGCCTCAGACCCCTTCTCTTGTGGAAGAACACGCGTCGCGTTCATCATTGCATCATCAGGGAACCCTTGGACGATTTGCACTGAATATTCTGGGAATTGGAGGAGCTCTCAAACTCCGCAGATCAGAAGTGTAAAAACCTTTTCAAGGACACTCATTCACGCGAGGAGACTGGACGATATGTCGTTCACCTCCCCCTGAAGGATCAATTGCCTCTGGACATTGGTGAGTCGTACGGCAACGTGAGGAAATGTTTGGAGAGATAACGAAAAGGATTTCTCTCCTCTCCTCTTATAAAGATATTTTCCCGGGTTGTTCGCCCAGGAAAAATCAAAATTACTTTTTAGCCTTCTTTCTCGCTCATATATTGGGCGCCAGCCAAAACTTTACGGAAGGTTCGACGAGAACCGGCCTTTGAGGCAATCTCGTCTACTCAGAGGACTTTTGTGGCTGGACAATGGATTGCCCAGCTAACATCAGCGTGACACGGTAGAGTGGGCAAGGTCCACCAGGAGTATTCCTATCACTTCGTCACGAGCCTCTATTTCAGGCCGTTTGTTAGGCCTCGCGGCCTAATTAACCTAGTGAATTTACTTCACGTCTGTTCTGGACGATCTTTTGACTTCTCCAGCATGCTTTCTCCTCCCCAGTATTTCTACTCGGGAGAGTTTCAGAATCATTTGCGAATCAACGGGGATTACTCAGAGCCTGGGGCTTCGAGAGGCTGATCCGACCAAAGTGGAACTACGTTACCCACCTTACGACCACCTCGATCACCACTTACCGCTTCGGTCATCGCGAGTCACCATTCCCAGTTATTGAAACTGTCGGCGCATGGTCGGACTGACAGGAGGACTACGCAACTCCAGGCCCACGGGCTCATACGCCTGCCCTTCGTCCTAGCTGGGTCCTAATAACGCCGGTCACTACAAAGTCGTCACTTCGAATACCGAAATAATACCTTTTTCCAATTGCGATGAATGCTTCTACATTCGCTACCGTCAGTTATACACCTGGCCACACTGGGCAACGCCCTCTGTCCCTGGCCATATTTCAAGCCAACACCACAAATTACTCGGGAGAAATCCTTCCAACCCCTCCGCTTGAGCGTTCGCATTTGACTAAGTTAGAATCTCACTAAGGCCTTCCCTCCTGGATATTTCGGTGACGATAGGTTATTCCGTTATCCTATCCCCACCAATTAATCTGACAGGGTCACGGAGGTATCAGTCCTTTCACCTGGCTACGTTGGTCTCTTGTCTACACCGACACAGTTTTTAGAGTCGTCCAGTTGGAACCCCTGTATGTCGGGCCACTTTCTCCGAAAGACAGCTGGGCGAGTTCTAAAATAGCGAAAGTCTAGCAACGTCCTCTAGACTTTCAGGGGTCGCGGTTCTACCCACAACCGCTATGCCTTCAGCCTTTCATCGGTCTGTGGCTCTTCTCATCTAGTCGCGGGTCTTTCCGCCGCCTGTCGATGTCTCTACTTGTCTCTCTTGTCATGATTTCAAGAGTGCAAATCTCTATTTGGGGGATTTCAACCCGTAACGAGAAAATCTCGTTACACACCTCCCTCCTTAAGAAAGGTTTCGACCCGAAACCTATACCTTTCAAGTCAAATTCTCCAGGAGTAAATGCTCTTCACTTCCCGACTCTTCAGTCGAGGGGTTCTCCAAAGCCTCCCTATAGGGTTTCATGTCCACTATAGCGGTGTCTTTGGTATTATGACCCGTTATATCAGAAACTTGATAAAAGTTTCTGGAGTGTTTCTTGGCTACTACGAAAGATCCATTGAACGGTTTGTTCTAGGACGCTGAACGATGCTTTGCAGCATTCGACAGCTCGTGGTTGCGAACTAGGACTAGTTTGCCGACCTCGAATTCACCTTTCCTTTGGCGCACGATATAAGTTCGTACCTGTCGATCATTAGCTTCGACTAGTGAATGTCTAAAGGCCAGTCTCAGAGTGTCATACCACTTCATGCGCTCGATCCAGGCCTCACTCGGAGTTTCTTCAACTTCGACATCTGCTTTCAGCTTCCGTTGCAGCGAATTCACTGGCTCGGGCTCTCGTCCGAGGTTTACAAAAGCCAGTGTTGCTGTCAGTAAACTGAGTTGAGCTGTATGATACGCAAATCGAAATGCATCCAAGTGACAGTCCCAATCACGGTGATCCTGTTCTACGTACGATCGTATCATCGCTTTCAGCGAACGATTCACTCTTTCAGCGGGATTCGCTTGCGAGTGATATGACGGCGTTGTTCGATGCTTCATGTTGGTTGAAGCAGCCAAATCGTTCAAGTCCTCATTTACGAACTCGATGTCATTATCGGTCAGCACTTCTCTTGGACCTCCCCATCGATAGATGATGGTTTCTTCCAATGCTTTCCGTATCGCCGCACCTGTTGCTTTTTGCAACGGTCGCACTTCTATACACTTCGTGAAGAAGTCTTGGATAACTAAGATATATTGGTGTCCTGCTTTGCTGCGCGTAAAGGGACCCGTAATATCCGCCGATATGCTCGAGCATGGTTTCTCGAGTGCGCGAGATCCCATCTGGCCTATCGGAGGCTGTTGTTGCACTTTGCAGCGCTAACATTCGTGACACGAACTTATGTACGTCATCACGTCCTCAAACATTGCAGGCCAATAATACTGATTGGCCAAGCGTTGGCAAGTGTTATCAACAAATTGGTGTCCTGCCTGCGGTAGATCGTGGCACTCTTGTATTGCGGCGCGTCTCATCTCTCGAGGGAGAATCAACTTCCACTCGTTTAAATCCTAGGTGTCTACCGAAGCGAATGTATTCGGCTTAAGGCGGTAAAACAGCTCTTCAGTGACCTTCCACGTGAGATATTTCTCCAGAACTCGTTCTACTTCTCAACAGCGGCGGACGTACCATTTGTCTTCGGTATCCACGGCCATTGTGAATAGATCAGTCGTTCCTTCCGGTGCACGTGACAAAGCCTCAGGTACGTGGTGAAGGACGCCCTTCCGGTGTATGATTTTGTAATCACACTCTCACCACCGGAGGTTCCATCTCCCTAGCCTTCCAGCCGGGTCTTTCATATTATGAAGCCACCTCAAGGTCCGTTATCGCTGTGACTTCCTCGCCTCCCTTCGCACACACTGACTTGGACTATGCAAAACCCATAAACGTTCGCACATCTTCAGGACGCGAACACAAATCCCACAAGAGCTATATCTTGTTCTTCGTATGTATGGTGACTCGCGCAATTCACTTGGAATTCGTGTCCGACTATTCCACCCCAACCTACTTGGCTGCATTTAATAGATTTGTTTCGCGTTGTCGACTACCATCTGATCTCTACAGCGACAATTGTATCACTTTTCAAGGCGCTCACAGCGAACTGAGGGAAGTGATGTGTTATGTCCCAGATTATTGTGTTAATATTACGGAATAATGCAATTATGAAGAAATTAGGAGTCAGCATCATATTACAACACGAGACCGTTTTGTAATGCGAATACAAAGACGAATCGAGGCAAGTGTGCCACGGTTTTTGAATAAAAATCGAGAACACACTGGACTCGAGAGCTCATTACCAATGTAGTTCATTATTGAGTACATTTCAATGTATTTTATTCTTTTCTATCGAAGTAAACAGTTACTCTTTAGAGTGAAATTAATAAACTGTAGTATCTTAAATTGCTGAGGGTGAGTCCATATTACTCGATCATTCTACGATACATTATATTTTGGTGGCAGCGCGTGTGTTCTTCATATAACGGGGCCCTGATCAACCGCAGTTGGAGACAACAATTGAGAGAATAGTTTAAGATTTTCAACACTTCAAAGACAACCTGTTTCTCGATTTGGAAGCATCGCGTTTTTCTGGGATGCCGGAATAGTAGCAGCCAACTTTTCTGAGAGGAAAGAGGCAAAATCCAGCTGGGATTGTTTTTTCCTGGTTTTGAGGAAATCAAATAGTTTTCAGGACTATTTGAGAGGCGGTACGTGACCAAGACTGACAGGGCAGGCATGTTTTTCTTTGCCTTATGGGATCAGAGAATCGAAGTGTTCTAGACGAATTCGATTCTTCGGAGGAATTGGCCCGAGTTGTCCAGTTCCCTAGCCGAAGGGGATGGTCCACGACGTTCCCGCAGTATGGATCACCTTGCGGCGGATATTCCACAATAGCTACTAGGGTAGCAGGAACAAGAAGTGCAGCAAGGGCTACACAGTCAAGGCATTGCGCTTGTGCAACCAGCACCAGCACCTTCACAACAGCAGCAGCAGCAGTCACAACAGCAGCAGCAACGGTGGTAGCAAGAGCAACAGCATCGTAGGCAGCAATTCTCACCTGAGATAACTAGCAGGATGTGGAGAGAAGAGTATAGCACGCCAATGTCTACTCCAATCTCAGTGCCCGGGGGTTCAGTACTCCTAGGAACTTTGACTCCACCATTGCGAGGACGGGGAACAATGCCAGAACCAGATGTTTCGGGGATCCGGAATGCGGACACTTAAGACGTTGTCTGAGGAAATGGAACAGCATGTCGTAGAGGACATGTTGAAAATATTCAAAAAGTGCGCAGAACTGGTTGCGGGAAGAAGCCGAGAAGCGGGGACAATTGGAGAATGAGTTGCAGAAGGCTTCCAGAGGGAAATATCATAATCGTGATGCACCTAATCCATCCAATAATGACCCCAATCCTAGTTGTGAGCAACTCTACAATCGGTTCCTTCATATAATGGTGAAAGTGCTGATGAATTAATACCTTTTTTTAGGGTCGTGCGAAGGCGTGAAGGATTTATTGCAACGTGAGCTGCATTCAATACTACTTAAAACAATCCTGAAAAATAAATTAACTAGCAAAACATATGTACAGATGAAGCATACAACAGTCGAGAATTTTGACGAACTGAAGGTGGAATTAGATGTCTTATTCGGCAAAACGAAATTGCTCGTTGAATTGCATGTAAACTTCAATAATTTGCAGCAACAAAATAATGACGACGTCAGTAAATTCACAGCCAGAGCTGAACGAGTAACTCTTGATTTAATCGAGAGCATAGAAAACTTGCTAGCCGATGATCTGGACGAAAAAGAGAAAATTGGAGCTAGAAAAGCCTTGGTAAGCTTGGCGAAGGCTAACTTTCAGCAGGGTTTGCCCGGGCAGATTCCAATTTTAGTCCGAGCAAACAACTACAAAACATTGCATGAAGCCTGTATTGGAGCAGTTGAACTGGAGAAAACTAGACCAGGATTCCATGGGTCCTCAAAAAGCTCTGTGAGTTCTGAAAGAGGGTGCAGTAGTTCCAGGCATTCTCAGGGGAAGTCGTCAATCAACGGGGCGACAATCCCTGGGGACAGGGTGTTTTTTGCTTGTGGTCAAGTAGGGCATTACGCGAGGGAATGCAAAATGCAGCGAAAATCGACTCTACCTGTTCCAGATCGACGCAGTATCAACGCATATGGAGTAGTGTGCAAATTTTGCCACAATCCAAGGCATGAGATTCCCTTATGTTATAGATTGAAGAAACAATGTTGAATTCCTGACAATGCAGAACTGCAGGTGCAGGTGAAGGAGAAAAATGACCCACAAAATAGGTCAACAACAATGCTGACGGTACCGCAAAGAAGTATCATGACAAAAACAAGAGTTCATTGAACGGGGACGCATTGCCGATGGGGGGAATCCAAATTGCGATGATGCAAATTTCTAAGGTTGCGGGTCACGAATCAGTTGGAGACTACCGTTGTGGGTGATTCCATTCTCAGAAGGCGTAAAATCACATCTGCTGAGCCAGCGAAGACTAAGAATCATCTGATTTCATCGGCGAATGAGCTCAAGCAGCCCACCATGTTCCTAGCAGACTCTGGAGCGGTCATATCCATGATAAAAACTGGAGAATTAAAGGAGGATGTGAAGGTCTAGCCCGTGGGGAGGATATTGCGAGGACTTTTGCACCAAGATGTCGGGACACATGGGAACGTGGAAATTTATCTGAGCATTGACAAGGAAGAATTGGGCCACGCGTTTCACGTTGTGTCTGATGAATTTTCATGTTTCCGAGAAATTCTTGGAGAAGATTTCTTCCAATCCAGGGATCGATTCACATCGGTACAGCCTGGAGGAAGTGTCACCGTAAATGGAACATGTTTACAACTTTTCCGACCCGAAAAACCAATCATGGTGAAGGCTAGAACAGAGATTTTAGCTTGGGCTACACCTTCAAGCACGAAGAATGGGATCGTGCATAAAAGACAATTGCAACCTGGCGTTTTTCTGGGCGAATGCCTCACGAAACCACGCGACGGTCGAGTAGTCGTATGCATCATGAACACTACTGCGGTTGACATATTATTGAACGTGTCGGTTGTGAAACTTGAGTTGTCTACAGCCGAGGAAATAATACTGAACCATATGAAAGGCAGAAATAAATCTAAAAACGATCGAATAAAATTACTTCACGAAAATCTGAGGATTTTTCACCTCAATCAAAAAGAGTGAGTCGTCTGGAAATACTGGAGGAGTACAACAACATTGTACTTCCAGGGGATCCTCCAGTAGTCACTAACCATTTGTAGTACACCATTCCTATTTTTCCGGGGGCACAACCTGTGAATGTCTGACCACCTCAATTGCCACAGTCTCAGAGGGAGAAGGGGGATCATTAAGTGAAGGAGACGCTGAATAACGGGGTGGTACGTCCAAGTAACAGTCAGTGGAGTACACCGCTACTCGTTGTTCCAGAGAAACCTGATGCCTCAGGGAAAATCAAATTGCGAGTGGTCGCTGACTTTCGTAAACTGGATGACGTTACAATTGGTGACTCATACCCACTACGGAATATCGGCGATATACTGAATCAGTTGGGGAATACAAAATATTTCACTTGATTAATAATATTTTGATTATTAACTTCCCGACCCGAAGAAAGGAAGTTATTCTAATGACCCCGAAAATCGAATTTGGAATTTCCATGATTTCTCCACATTTCTCGGCCTCTCGAATCATCCTGCAACGTTTTAGCAGACTCGCGCCACAAGTACTCCCCTTCTGCGGAAAAAGAAAAGAAAGCAAAATAAAGCTAAAAGAAAATCAATAATATCGATTTGTCGAGAACAGCTGATGTCGTTTAGCGAATCTGACGCGCTTTTGAATTGATGACGTCGATGAGCCGGTGTTAGATGGGCGCTAAGATGACGAACGTCGAGAAGTTCCCGGTTGCGGTGACTCCGGTGAAGATGGTGCAGTCAGTGTCGTATTGCTGTCGTGGGAATCGTCGTTCGCTTCGTCATTGTTGTGCTCGTCGTCTGGGAGCGAGAAAACGGGTTTGAGACGGTCGATGGAGACTACGGTATTTTCGCCTCTAATTCGAATGACGAAATGTTTCTCGTGCCTCAATATTACTTGGTGTGGCCCCTCGTATGGGGACGTGAAGGCGTGATGGGGAGCGTCGCGACGAACGAGGACGTGTGAGCAGTTTGCGAGCTCCTTAAAGACGAAAATCTTCCTCTGGCCATGACAGGCAACGGGTTGAAGAGCGAGATCGGCGAAGTGATTTCTCAGACGATCGGCGATATTGATAGGCGCCAGCCCGCGTGGTGGAGAGGGAGCAAGAAATTCCCCCGGTAGTCGGAGCGGTTCATCGAAGACGAGGTCGGCAGGAGTTGCGCCGAGGTTTTCTTTCCAGGCGGCGCGAATTCCGAGAAGGACGATAGGCAGCGTGTCCACCCATGAATCGCTTTCATGACAGCGAATGGTATCCTTCAGATGACGATGCAGACGTTCCACCATTCCATTTGACTGAGGATGGAACGTGGTGGTGTGAATATGTCTGCTACCGAGAAGACGAGCGAGAACGTTGAACAGCTGGCTCTCAAACTGTGTCCCCTGGTCGGTTGTAATTCGAAGCGGCACTCCGTAGCGGCAGATCCATCCAGAAAAGAGCGTTCGGGCGACACACTCGGCTCCAGTGTTCTCGATGGGGAACGCTTCTGGGAACCTGGTGAAACGGTCTATGATCGTCAGGCAGTTGCGATACCCTCTGGATGGAACGTACGGTCCGATGATGTCCACGTGTATGTGCTCGAAGCGCTGCGTGGGTCCTGGAAAATCTTGAATAGGCAATGAGACATGACGAGATACCTTATTTCGTTGGCAAGCGATGCACGCGCGGGCCCATAGACGGCAGTCTCGGTTGATGTCGGGTCAGACGTAGCACTGCGTTACCAGCTTCGTTGAGGCTCGTGCCCCAGGATGGCTAACGTTATGGAGAACGTCGAAAATTCTTCTTCTCAACGGCACAGGAACGAAAGGGCTAATCATATCGCCAGACACGTCGCAATAGATAGGCGTGACGCAGTCTGGAACATTGACAGGTCGTAGGGCGAGAGCGTCGTGATGTTGACCCTGGAGACGTTGCTGGAGCTCCTTGTCAGCGGCTTGAGCTTCGGCAAGCTCATTCGTAGAGACGGCAACAGAGATTGCCTCGATACGAGAAAGCGCATCGGCGACAACGTTGTCCTTGCCGGCCACGTACTGGATGTCGGTCGAAAACTGGCCGATAAAATCCAGGCGGTGGAACTGCCACGGCGTGGCTCTGTTGGGATCCTGGGCGAAGGCGTGAAGCAACGGCTTATGATCTGTGAAGATCGTGACGTGCCTCACCTCGAAAATGTAGCGAAACTTTCGCACGGCAGCGTAGATGACGTGGAGCTCTCAATCGTAAGGGCAGTGTTTCCTCAGCGCAGGTTGTAGTTTCTGGCTGAAAAATGCCAGTGGTTCCCAGTGCTGTCTTCGTCGTTGCTGCAGGACTGCACCGATGGCGTATTCGGAAGCATCGGTGAAGATGGCCCACGGGAGTATCGTGTCCGGGTAGACCAAGAACGTTGCTTTTCGCAGCTCCTTCTTGCAGGCGGAGAAAGCGGTATCGCCCTCAGATGTCTAGGCGACGGGGTGAGAGCCTTTGACATTAGCACATTGAGTGTATTCATGGAGAGGAACCTGAAATCTTGCAGTATCTTTAAGAAATTTGCGATAAAAATTGATCATATCTAGGAACTCACGCAATTTACGAATGGATGTTGGCCGAGGAAAATTGATGATCGCCTCTACCTTCGACGGGAACGGTAAGATACCCTGCGCCGAGATACGATGGCCGAGGAAGTCTACCCCCAGTTGACCGAAACGACACTTGGCGGTGTTAATTACAATACCGTATCTCGAGAACCGTTCAAAGAGCGTGTGGAGGTATCTGCGATGTTCCTCGATGTCCTTGGAAGCGATGAGGATGTCATCGATATGCGAAATCGTCCAAGCCTCGTGTGACCTCGTCGATAAACCGTTGAAATGTTTGTGCGACATTTCGAAGCCCGAACGTCATGAACGGGAATTCGAAAAGGCCAAATGGTGTGATGATAGCTGTTTTGTTTACATCGTCGATGGCCACAGGTATTTGATTAAAGATGCGTACGAGGTGGATCGTCGAGAAGATTGTTTTCCCAGTGAGATTAGCAGTGAAGTCCTCTAGAACGCGAACGGGATATCGATCCGGAATTGTTCGTGCGTTCAATTGTCTATAATCTCCACAAGGTGGCCATTCGCCTGACTTTTTCGGTACTAAGTGGAGCGGAGATGACCAGGGACTCTTCGAACGTTGAGTGATTCTCAGTTGCATCATTTTGTCGAACTCCGCCTTGGCCATTTTCAGTTTGACGGGGGCGAGGCGTCGTGATTTGCTGGATACTGGAGGTATATTCCTTCGGGTTTCGTTAAATTGGGAAACTTACCGAGGAGATCTGACCATGAAGGATCGACAGGCGTAACCTTACTTTCCAAGACGATGCTGGATAGCGACACTTTGCATGAGGTCGTTAATCCAGTTGTTGAGTCGATAAAGCAGCCGTTCTTCAGGTCAGGTGAAATGCCGAAATGCGCCAAAAAATCGGCACCGATAATTGGTTTGGTTGTGTCCGCCACTACGAAGCGCCATCTGAAATCCCTCCGGAGGCCGAGGTTGAGCGATAGAGTTATGCAGCCGTACGTGTTGATTGTCGAGCCGTTGGCTGCAATAAGCGTATAGTTAACTCGTTTCTTTGCTCCAGCCGCCGTTAACGATCCGCCGGGGCGTTTCCCTACCACGAGCAAGGTGCTTTGCAACGTCTAGCCCTGTCGTGGTATCTTCGATGATACCGGCACTGGTTGTTGTCGGGTGCTGGCGAGGTTGCTTGAGAACGAGATCGAGAGCGAGAACGTGTGACGCTTTGCCCTTTTAGGGCCGATGCCAGCTTGCAGATTGTGGCTTCGAGACGAGAAAAGCGTGTCTCGAGGGCTGAGGACGTTGGCTCCTCGACGTTATTGATGTGGGCTACCGGCAATGCGATCTCGTGCAGTTTGTCGGCGAGTGTTGCAAGCCTGTCGAGAGCCATGTCCGCTTGTGACGCCAGGATGGACTGCGTCGTCATCGGCAGTCGGCTGAGCCACTTGGTGCATAAAATGTTGTCAGGAACCGTGTCGTCGAGACTCCTGAGATGACACAGGAATTGCGAGGGCTTCCTGTCACCCAATACCTATCGGTCGTCCTGGGAGAGCGTGAGGCGTTCGACGAGCGCCTCCTTGAGACGTGTGTACGGTGTCTCGGCAGGCACATTTAGGAGCATATCCTACACCTCAGCAGCGGTCTTGGGATCGAGATGAGACGAGGCATAGTAATACCTCGTTACTCCATCGTTAATCCCGGATAGATGAAACTGTCCCTCGAGCTGGGCGAATCATAACGCTGGACGTTCGGCATTGAAGGCGGGACATCGTATCGAAACGCGTTGGAGCGGGGCTCCATTGTCAGCTTCGGGCATCTCGACACTATCAGGCATTTTATTTCGTGAAAAACAACACTAGAGAAAGTATGAAAAATATTCAGTGCAGCACAGCGTCCTTGGGTACTCAGCAATGCACCGAAATTCACGAAAAGAACTCGAATGGTGCGCGTGAACGATACAACACACGAGCGTACGCGGAACACAAACCACTTACAAAGTGCACGATCGAAATGCACTCGAATTTCGCGGAACAGTCGTGGCGTTAACGTGATATAATTAATAATCAAAGAAAACGCGACAAAACTATTCACTTTAATCACGTTGGGGTCACCAGTTGTGGCGGCTTGGTGCGGGTATCAAGAATAAAAACTCGGTGTTGACAAGAACTGTATATTTAAAGGCAAGTGTTTACATGCGTACTCAAAAGTAGACTGACTTCATCCGCCGAGGCGCGTACGAGATTATATACCTTCGTTTATCGAAGGTTCGAGAATTGTCCTGTAATTTCGTGGGGGACAAGCNCTGGCGAGGTTGCTTGAGAACGAGATCGAGAGCGAGAACGTGTGACGCTTTGCCCTTTTAGGGCCGATGCCAGCTTGCAGATTGTGGCTTCGAGACGAGAAAAGCGTGTCTCGAGGGCTGAGGACGTTGGCTCCTCGACGTTATTGATGTGGGCTACCGGCAATGCGATCTCGTGCAGTTTGTCGGCGAGTGTTGCAAGCCTGTCGAGAGCCATGTCCGCTTGTGACGCCAGGATGGACTGCGTCGTCATCGGCAGTCGGCTGAGCCACTTGGTGCATAAAATGTTGTCAGGAACCGTGTCGTCGAGACTCCTGAGATGACACAGGAATTGCGAGGGCTTCCTGTCACCCAATACCTATCGGTCGTCCTGGGAGAGCGTGAGGCGTTCGACGAGCGCCTCCTTGAGACGTGTGTACGGTGTCTCGGCAGGCACATTTAGGAGCATATCCTACACCTCAGCAGCGGTCTTGGGATCGAGATGAGACGAGGCATAGTAATACCTCGTTACTCCATCGTTAATCCCGGATAGATGAAACTGTCCCTCGAGCTGGGCGAATCATAACGCTGGACGTTCGGCATTGAAGGCGGGACATCGTATCGAAACGCGTTGGAGCGGGGCTCCATTGTCAGCTTCGGGCATCTCGACACTATCAGGCATTTTATTTCGTGAAAAACAACACTAGAGAAAGTATGAAAAATATTCAGTGCAGCACAGCGTCCTTGGGTACTCAGCAATGCACCGAAATTCACGAAAAGAACTCGAATGGTGCGCGTGAACGATACAACACACGAGCGTACGCGGAACACAAACCACTTACAAAGTGCACGATCGAAATGCACTCGAATTTCGCGGAACAGTCGTGGCGTTAACGTGATATAATTAATAATCAAAGAAAACGCGACAAAACTATTCACTTTAATCACGTTGGGGTCACCAGTTGTGGCGGCTTGGTGCGGGTATCAAGAATAAAAACTCGGTGTTGACAAGAACTGTATATTTAAAGGCAAGTGTTTACATGCGTACTCAAAAGTAGACTGACTTCATCCGCCGAGGCGCGTACGAGATTATATACCTTCGTTTATCGAAGGTTCGAGAATTGTCCTGTAATTTCGTGGGGGACAAGCACAGAATGATGTTTGTCTCGAATTCCGACGTTTGGAATATTCGAGACGCTATAAAATAAATTCGAGAAATTAATATATTGTGGCTCGCGCCACATTTTTTTTCTTCAAAATACTTTTTTNTGACGCCAGGATGGACTGCGTCGTCATCGGCAGTCGGCTGAGCCACTTGGTGCATAAAATGTTGTCAGGAACCGTGTCGTCGAGACTCCTGAGATGACACAGGAATTGCGAGGGCTTCCTGTCACCCAATACCTATCGGTCGTCCTGGGAGAGCGTGAGGCGTTCGACGAGCGCCTCCTTGAGACGTGTGTACGGTGTCTCGGCAGGCACATTTAGGAGCATATCCTACACCTCAGCAGCGGTCTTGGGATCGAGATGAGACGAGGCATAGTAATACCTCGTTACTCCATCGTTAATCCCGGATAGATGAAACTGTCCCTCGAGCTGGGCGAATCATAACGCTGGACGTTCGGCATTGAAGGCGGGACATCGTATCGAAACGCGTTGGAGCGGGGCTCCATTGTCAGCTTCGGGCATCTCGACACTATCAGGCATTTTATTTCGTGAAAAACAACACTAGAGAAAGTATGAAAAATATTCAGTGCAGCACAGCGTCCTTGGGTACTCAGCAATGCACCGAAATTCACGAAAAGAACTCGAATGGTGCGCGTGAACGATACAACACACGAGCGTACGCGGAACACAAACCACTTACAAAGTGCACGATCGAAATGCACTCGAATTTCGCGGAACAGTCGTGGCGTTAACGTGATATAATTAATAATCAAAGAAAACGCGACAAAACTATTCACTTTAATCACGTTGGGGTCACCAGTTGTGGCGGCTTGGTGCGGGTATCAAGAATAAAAACTCGGTGTTGACAAGAACTGTATATTTAAAGGCAAGTGTTTACATGCGTACTCAAAAGTAGACTGACTTCATCCGCCGAGGCGCGTACGAGATTATATACCTTCGTTTATCGAAGGTTCGAGAATTGTCCTGTAATTTCGTGGGGGACAAGCACAGAATGATGTTTGTCTCGAATTCCGACGTTTGGAATATTCGAGACGCTATAAAATAAATTCGAGAAATTAATATATTGTGGCTCGCGCCACATTTTTTTTCTTCAAAATACTTTTTTATGACCCCGAAAATCGAATGTGGAATTTCGATGATTTCTCCACATTTCTCGACCTCCGGAATCATCCTGATACATTTTTGAAGACATGTCTGGATGTGTGTGTGTGTGTGTGTGTGTGTACGTATGTGACCAAAATTGTGTCCAACGATATCTCCTGAACGAATGAAGCGATTGATTTTTTTCTTCCTTGAAGCGATGCGTGTTTATGTAACTTAGAACCCATTAATTTATAAAAACACTTGACTCAGCGGTTTTTTATTGATCCGCATAAAACTTGTAAAAAATGCCAAAAATCGTTAATTTCATAGAAATTTCCCCCCATTTTACCTAAGGTAACGATGGGATTTGAATTAATTTAATTAATTTAATTAATTTTAAAAAAACTTCGAACCGATGAGTATATGAGGATGATTGCCTCAGCAGTTTCTTAGTTATTTGCATAAAACATGTGAAGGAATGACAATCTCTTCAAAATTCATTGCATTCACCTAGAAAAATTCCTTCATTCGCATTTTTTTTCCTCCATGGTAATTCGAATTTGTCCCCAACCACCAAGAATTGGAAATTCAATTTTTTTTTATCCAGAAATTAAGAACTAAAATTCCAACGATTTTTTTTTCGAAATACTTTTTTAACTTGCCGACCCGAAGGGAGGAAGTAATTGTAATGACCTCGAAAATTGAGTGTAGAATTTCGATGATTTCTCCACATTTCTCGACCTCCGGAATCATCCTGATACATTTTTGAAGATATGCCTGGATGTGTATATGTGTGTGTACGTATGTGACCAAAATTTTGTCCAACGATATCTCCTGAACGAATGAAGCGATTGATTGTTTTCTTCCTTCAAACGATGCGTGTTTATGTAACTTAGAACTCGTTAATTTATGAAAAGAATTGACTCAGCGGTTTTTTATTTATCCGCATAAAACTTGTAAAAAAATGCTGAAAAGCGTTAATTTCATAGAAATTCGACCATTTTACCTAAGGTAACGATAGGATTTGAATTAATTTTGTGTAATCGATGCGGCTTCATATAACTTGATTCTCATTGGATTTTGAGCGAAATTGCCTCAGTGGTTGTTGAGTTTTTCAAATAAAACTTTCGAATTTTGCAATTAAAAAAAAAGGGAAAGTTGGAAAATTTTAGAGTGGGTTAACTTCGAAGTTGAAAAATTTTGAAATGGGTCAACTTTGAAGTTGCAAATTTTTAAGTGGATAAGCTTCAGAGTTGAGACAATTTTGAAGTGGGTCAAGTAAAGTGGGTTTAACTCAAACTTGATTGAAGTTTGAGTTAACTAAAATTGCAAATGCGTTCTTTGCGAAATCACCCTAAGGGTAATACCACAATGCATGCAACGTTAAACGCATGCAATAATTATCCAACTGTTTTCCGAATATTTCTGACATTGATTAGCGTTGCGTATAGCGTGCGCTGTATTCACTGTGGCATGACCCCAGCGTTTATTAAATCTGCGAAGAAACTTGTCTTCTATGGGTATTTCCTCGGAGAAATGTGAGAAAAAGATTGAATAAATACATAATAAAAAAATTAATGAAAGAAAAAACAAATGGTCGGGAAGTTATTGGTGCGACCCGTAATGGGTCACACCCAATTCCACCAAATTCCACCAGACTTGTGAACGGCTCCGTATTCGTACTCCTCCAATTTTATTCTTCCCCAATTCCACCAACCCCTATCGGTCATACCCCAAAGAGGGAGCGCGCGAAGCGCGCGACCGGGCCTGATTTTTAATATTTCACCTGGATTTGGCTTCGGGATTCCACCAGATTCCAGTGAAAGAAGAGGACAAATACAAAACGGCTTTTTCAACACCGTTTGGGTATTATGAGTTCAACCGATTACCCTTCGGTGTGAAAGGTGGTCCAGCAACGTTTCAGAGACTGTGATGAACTCAGTTTTGGCTGGACTTCAGGAAATCCGATGCTTTGTGTAGCTCGATGACATCGTGTTTTTCGGGGCAAGCCTGAGGGAACACAGCGGTCATCTACGAGAGGCATTGGACCGTTTGAAGAAGGCGAACCTGAGGTTACCGTCAGATAAATGTAACTTCTTGAAGAAGGAATTTGTTTACTTGGGACATGTGATCACGGAAGATGGAATCAAGGCTGACCCGAGTAAAATTGAAGCTGTGAAGAATTTTCCAGTACCCCGAACCACAAAGACAGTAATGTCTTTCCTAGGATTGGCAGGCTATTACAAAAAATTCATTTAGGACTTTTCGAAAATTGCAAAGCCTTTCACAGAGTTACTAAAGAAAGAATTTACTTAGACTTGGGGAGAGAGGGAAAATATGGCTTTAAGGAAAAACTCACTACAGCTCCAATATTGCAATATCCAGATTTTAAGAAACCGTCTTTATTGACGTCGGATGCCTCGAGTAAAGCACTTGGAGTAGTTCTGTCGCAACGGGACATCGGAAGTGATTTGCCAATCGCTTTTGCAAGCAGAACGATGAACAAAGCTGAAATCAACTACACTACAATGGAGACAGAACTGCTAGCTATCGTGTGGGTATAAAACACTTCAGACTCTATCAAGCACGGCAAGAAATCAGTCACTATGACGGATCATCGGCCCTTGACGTGGAATTTTAACGTCAAGGATCCGGGGTCGCGGCTCATGCACGGAAGAATAAAATTGGAGGAGTACGAATACGGAGCCGTTCATAAGTCGGGGAAATTGAATACAAATGCTGATGCCTTAAGTCGAATCAGTGTTCTAATCTGAGCGCAGCAAGAAAAGGTGGATGCCGAAGATGAAAATAGTGAAACCGAGAGTTTGGGGACTTCTGAAAAGAGAATCACTCCAGAATCAAAGGACATTCCGACCATATTGAGGGAATATCACGATACGCCTTTTGGAGGTCATCCTGGCGTATAACAAATGCACGAAAAAATTAAGCTGAAATGTAAATGGAAAGGAGTGAAGGACGACATCTAGAAGTATGGTGCAAACTGTAAAAAATGGCAGCTGAATTAATTGGGAAAAACGATAAAAGTACCTATGCAGATGGGAGAAGCTCCAGAGACGACATTTGAGCAGTGCGCAATGGACATCGTTGGACCGTTACCAGTAACTGATGATGCGAAATTTAGCAAAGCTATTCCGATTTCCAATCAGGAGGCTAACACTGTGGCGAAATCGTTCGCTGAAAAAATTATCTGCGAACATGAAACGCCGCGGAAACTACTGCCAATCAAGGAAAACATTTTACAAGCGAGATTTTTAACGATGTCTGTCGTCTTCTGAGAATTGAGAAGATCTAAATCACGGCGTACCAACCTCAGACAAATGGTGCACTTGAGAGGTCTCATCGTATACTAGCCGAGTATCTACGCAGCTTCATCGATGGGGACCAGTCCGATTGGGATCGGTGGGTACCATATGTGGCATTTTCCTACAATATAACCCCGCATACCACTACGAAACGGATAGCATTTGAGCTACTATACGGCAGGCGTGCTGATTTACCGACCTCTGTCAAGTAGCCGCCACGACCAACGTAGTCGTACGACGACTACGCACAGGAGCTACGAGAACGACTCCGTGCCTCGCATCAAGTTGCGAGGAAAAGACTGAATGCCTCAAAGGAGACTGCTAAAACGTGGTATGACAAGGACGCTAAGGAGAAGGATTTCCAAGTCGGCGACCAAGTTCTGTTAAAGAATGAAGTTCTGCAACGGGAGAGGTCTAAACAGTTGACGCAGCCTTGGCTCGAACCGTACGAAATTACGGAGAAGAATTGAGATCTCAACTACACTATTCATTCCGGTAAGAAAAACAAAGAAGTTAGAGTGGACCTCAACTGACTGAGAGCATTTATCGGTTTGATCACGTGCATTTCTGTCGATCAGCATTCAGAGCCGTCCAGGGATTTTGAGGAAATCCGAATTCCGACTCAACCTGAGAAAAAGGAATGTAAGAAAGAGGCAGGAAATTATCGATTCCTGAAAATTTTCCTTATGATAATCATGCTGGGAAGCCTAATCCCATTCATGAGGGGGGAGGAACACACTGTTGATAAATTCGTCCATACTCCAGGCTTACATTTTGAATTGATTGGTAGATTGTTTTTAAGCAACCACGTCCGGACCGTAGCAGCGACAACAGATGTGGCTCCCTGGCTGTAAAGAGTAGAGCAACTAGGGAGCCACTATCTGCAGACACAACTTTTGTTCTCTAAAGCTGGGAAATCAAGAGAGAATTTCCGAAGGATTCTGCAAGGGCGAATCAATGAGCATGCAGAACTTAGGAAAACAATTCATAGAATTCTTAGGATTGGACGACCCAAAAGAGATTGTCGAGACTTAATTGATAGATTAGGCTCCGCGGCCGATCGCTATTTGGCGCAATGGACGCCTCGGATGCAAAAGTGTTGACGTTTTGGTTATTTTATTGAAGTGAAACACAGTATCAAAGTAAAATAACGTTTATTCAATATATGTATGCACGCATCTAACACCACTCATATCTCAACAGTTAGACAATCGGAACGTTTGTGACGACGCACATGAGAACAACGTCCCCAGGCCAACAGGCTGCGCATGCGCAAGTACAACAAGAATATGAATATATATAGTACAGGCTGTATAGGTAACAGTAGGAGCAAGACCGGGAGCAGGCGCCATCTATTCCAACACTCCCTCCCGACTGATTCTGAGTCTCCTCATCTTATCTTGTTTCTTTAAGTCTTTTTTTCCCTGGAACATAATTATTATGGATTAGATATTAACATTCATGATTTGATCAACTTGACATTTGTGTAGTTCAAACGCCAGAGGTTTAGTGAGCACATCTGCCAACTGATCTCGAGACCTGATCCAGTTTATTCTTATTAAATTGAGTTTAATACACTCCTTAATATGATGTGCTTTGACATCAATTATTTGCTTCAACTTATTTCCCCCACTCGTCTCAGCACTAAAGATAGCCGCTCTGTTGTCGCACCACAAGATGATCGGCAAAGGAGGAGGAAATATTAGTTTCAAAGAATTATACAGGGTATCCCATAGCATGTGACCAAAGTAAATTGCGTAGAATACCGCAAGATGGCAGTGCAGTCTAAAGTCTAATATACAGTTGAAGTGAAGACTCTCCGCAAATGTCATTCATGCTTCAGTCGCTCGGGAATTGCAGCAGTAAAATGGAAAATTTAATCGTCGAACAAAAATCATTCCTCATCAAATCATATTACCAAAAAGGAGATTCAGCTACTGCAGCTATAAGATCATTTCATTCTAAGTATGGACTGGAGTGTCTGATTTGAGTCTCAAACGGTAAATAAAAGGAAATGGACTAACGAAAAATTTTCGATCAATTATGGGTATTTTTAGAATAATTAAGAAATTTGATCAGTACTGTAACCATGGATGAAGTTGTACGCACAACTGAAGAACATTAAAAAAAAAATCCAAATCATACTCTTCGAAAGGCTTCTCAAACCTTGAAAGTCTCAAAAACTTCACTTCACCGCATCTTGAAATTGTTATTAAACTTCCATCCCTACAAGATTTCTGTATATCAATTTTCAAGTGAGGAGGCGATGGCTTGCCGTGTGCAATTTTTCCAAGAACTTCACAATTTTTTTGAATTTAAGGAAATGAAGGCACTGAATATCATCTTCTCGTACGAAGTACATTTCTCCTTAGGTGGCTTAGTAAATAAACAAAATTTTCGCTTTTGGGGGACTGAGTCACCTCACGTTATTGAAACCAAGTCCTCACACCCGAAAAAAGTCACTGCATGGGCGGCAATTACAATAAAAGGTATTTTCCTTGAATTTATTGAGAGTCTAACAATCAGTGCTGATATTTATTGTGAGTTCTTGAAGAACAGCTTCTTTCCTTGGGCACGAGAAAATCAGTTAGTCACGAATTTCTACTTCATGCAAGATGGTGCCGCCCCACACAGGACTGCTGGAGTATTTGAAATACTTTTTTCCGTTAACGGCACTCGTGTGTTAGGCTTAGGTTACCCTCAGTATGCCCATGGGGGCATTGAATGGCCGCCTTACAGTCCGGACTAAAATCCCTTCGATTTTTGCCTATGGGGTTTTCTGAAGGACAAGTGCTATGAGAAGCATGCGACGACGGTGGGAAAGTGGCATGACGCAATTAGGGATGCTATCCGAGCTGTTGATAAAAGCATAATACAGCACTCTATACCGGTTTCGAACGCACGATAGAGTTCCGTAGTACAAATGATAGCGGACACTTGGAAGGAATTGTATTGTAATTTGCCGAATGTTCTTTGTACAATAAAAAAAAGAACACTTATTTACATTGTACTGTATCTCAGTTATTTGCAATTTAATTTGGTCACATGCTATGGGACACTCTTTACATGGACAACATTTCTTGAGTCGCCTCACTCATAGCAAGCTCACTTCTCTCTCTCTCTCTCTCTCTCTCTCTCTCTCTCTCTCTCTCTCTCTCTCTCTCTCTCTCTGTCTCTCT
>NW_021681167.1:75769-110030 GCF_001412515.2 Diachasma alloeum
TCTCTCTCTCTGTCTCTCTCTCTCTCTCTCTGTCTCTCTCTCTCTCTCTCGGTGGCCGCTTGAGAACAGCTCGCTCGCACAAAATTTGCAGGCGGTAGGTACGGTGGAGCGGCCTAGTGTCTCCATCTAGTGAGTGTGACAGATGGATATATTAGGGCACTGCACAATCGGCCGGCTGTGCGACTGGGGTTTTACATGGTTTCCCGTGCAGTCCTAGCTCGAATGGGGCTCAGCTAAGAGTAAGACGGCCATGTTACCGCAGATAACAATGAGAGGAAAAGAAAAGGTGGCGAGGCAGGCTAGAGGAGGGGTTTCAAATCGAGAATTACTTCGATAAAACCAATGAAATAGCAAAAAATAAAAAATAAAAATAAAAATTCCGGAACGCCTCAACCGTCTCGAAGGACAACAAGGAAGTATCTATGACATAACAAAGAATCAAATCGAAGTGATCAATTCGACACTCTTCCAACTGCAGCACGCACAAGAGACTGTATACCGGAATGAAGAAATTCTTCTGAATGCAACGAAACAGTTATCAGAACACATGAAGTATAGATTCAATACAACTCTTGTTCGTGACAACATCGAAAACCATTTTATGGTGATTTCGGCGATTCTCGACGGAGTTGTAATGCACTCTAAGAGAATATTGCGCCTTCTGACAGATGAAACAGGAAGAATCTGCGGCACAGGACTCCTCTCGGAGGAACATCTAGTGGCGATCCTAAAGAAAGCTAAGTTGGCAATGGGATTCAGTTTTCCCACTGGAATACGGATCGGCAGTGTCGTACCCAGCGTGGGGGATACTTATAATTATAGTAGGTTCTGGGCTTAAAGCGATGAATCCCCCCAATGGTTTGTCGGCATTTAAATATGAGAATTTATTACATGATTATAATTACTGTGTCATCTGACTGATTACAGAGAGTTTACGACTTTTGTACGCGTACAAGTCCAATTCAGGTCTGTTCTGTGCAGATCCAACCATGTTTTAAATAATACATTGATTGTTTATATTTCATCACTTGGTCAGCATAATCCAGTTACGCTGGCAAGTGTCACGCTGACAATGGTGTATGTCCACATATTAAACAATAACGCAATTGACCAAATCTGGGGCATAACAGCACCATGCATCAACTGGAAAAAATTTCCACCGTCAGCATACACACGTTTAACACAAAATTTGTAACGTTGGTGGAGATACCGTTGGTGAACTCCCAAATTTACCTCGTTTACAAACCGCATCATCTGCCGGTGCAAACAGTACAAGGTTACTACTCGTACATAGAACCTGAGAACGAATTGTTAGTCATCTACGGGCCGATACAACAGTTCATTCCAATGAGGTCAGAGCAATTGCAAAATTATAAGAGGTCCAACGAACAGTACGTGTGCATGGAAATACTGCTGACGCAAGCTATACCCCGAAAAAATTTCGAGAATGTCGATCTCCGTAGTGTAGTATGGAACGTCATGGCGCTACAGGGACTACAAGCAGAACTAGAACGAAAAGAAAAACGTCTGGATACGAATATGACGTTTTATGGCTTCCCTGAATTCTTCCGACATCTAGCATCAATATTATCTAGTGCGACAACAGTAATTCTCATCATTGCAGTACTGCTACTTGGCTGTTGGTGTCGACGAATGCGCTCAGCGCTCAGAGAATGGACAGAAGGGACCGAAGCAATGCTCCGCCCGTAGAGAAGAAAAACGAAAAAATCAGGCCCGGTCGCACGCTTCGCGCGCTCCCTCTTTGGGGTATGACCGGTAGGGGTTGGTGGAATTGGGTGCGACCCATTACGCGTCGAACCAATAACTTCCTGACCATTTGTTTTTGTTGATACTGGAGTCATGCCACAGTGAATGCGGCACACGCTATACGCAACGCTAGTCATTGTCAAAAATATTCGGAAAACAGTTGGATGATTATTACATGCGTTGCATGCGTTTAGCGCTGCATCCTTTGTGGCATTATTGTTAAGGTGATTTCGCAATGAACGCATTTGCAATTTAAGTTAACTCAAACTTCAATCAAGTTTGAGTTAAACCCACTTTTTACTTGACCCACTTTTCCAAAATTCCCAAATTCTCTCAACTCCGAACCTGATCCACTTAAAAATTTGCAAGTTCAAAGTTGACCCACTTCAAAATTTTGTAACTTCAAAGTTAACCCACTCTAAAATTTTCCAACTTTCCCTTTTTTTTAATTGCAAAATTCTAACGTTTTATTTGAAAAACTCAACAACCACTGAGGCGATTTTGCTCAAAATCGAATGAGAATCAAGTTATGTGGAGACGCATCGACTACACAAAATTAATTCAAATCCCGTCGTTACCATAGGTAAAGTGGTCGAATTTCTATGAAATTAACGCTTTTGGCATTTTTTTACATGTTTTATGTGGATAAATAAAAAACCGCTGAATCAATTATTTTCATAAACTAACCAGTTCTCAGTTACATGAACGTACATCGTTTGAAGGAAGAAAAAAATGAATCGCTTCATTCGTTCAGGAGATATCGTTGGACAAAATTTTGGTCCCATACGTACATACACACACGCATACACTGTGACGTAATTTCCTGAGGTTCACGGAACCCTCAATCCACTACGTAGCCCTTCGACGTACGACCACCCTGAAACAGCAAATAAGTCGAGCGCCAGGTCGTTATTACCAGAACGACCACTGGAATGAAACGAATAGCCAAAAACAAAATTTCCGGAATAATCCCAAGCTTCGAAACGGTCTCCTGCTAGCTCCGACCGAAGAACGGCGTGAAGGTCACTGGTGAAGCTTAATATGACTGAGATGGCTGGTATGACTAGGTCCTGACCAAATAAATAAAATTACCTCAAGATTGCGGGGGAAAAAAATCACAATATTTAATCCGACTTGGATGACTCGATACAAATAAAATAACTCAATTTCTCTGGAAAACCCCCTTTGGTTGTTTCGATCGATCAACGATCATGAGGCTCCAATAGTACTGATTCTACATTTGTCCAAGGAATAAAAGATTCTGATAGGAAAATAGAGAAGTAGTCAATTTAGTCAAAAGAGATAGTCAAGAATAACCAAAGTCAAAGAGAAAAAAAATAAAACCAGAATCAAAATATCGTCCACAATAATCATGTAGATTGAACAACACTGAACGATCGAAACCCAAGAATTCATCTACGTGACAAGTAACGCTGGCTGTCCGACACAAATACGAAAACTCGAGACAATGGGCCAGCGAAACGAAGCAAGGTCACGAGACACAAAAGACCTACGTTCAATGTCCTTCACTGAATATTCACCGACAGAGAGAGCGTTCATCTAACACCGATTAATTTAGACGCAACACTAACTCATTTTAAACAACCAAAATATTCATAAAATAATCGTTACTCGCAACATGAAACCCGAGAGCCCGAGACTCTACGAAATGAATCAATGTCGCGAGACAACCGAAATCGAATGACCAAACACAATGATTCCAATTACGCACGAGAGAGAGAGACGAAAAGACCCACTAATTAAGTACTGATCAGAGTGACTAGGACTCTATCCGGCAATTATCTCAAAACTCTAGAAGTCCTACGGGACTAAGATGCACGGAGCATCTATTCAAAATTCTAAAATTTGGCCAGAGTCCTACTCACGACAAATTTACAAAGATGCGTCATACGGAGTCGTAGCCATCACGCTCACCCAGCAGTCCACTTCGATGCCTCCGGAAAACGTCTCAAAAACTCCTCAATTCCGAGTCCTCGGGACCTTCCTCCAGACGAATCCACTCAAGGCTTCCTCCACAGGTCTTATTCTCCTTCTAGATCGCCTTCAGGCTCCCCAAATCTCCAAAACTAACGCAATTAACTCTCCAAATAGCTTAAACACAACGTGTGTTGGAACCACCAAACGGGAAGTGAGGTTCGTTTTCCCAGCGACACCACGCTGGACTGTGAAAACGCGGTAACGACGCTCATTGGCTGCTCGTTCCGTTCACTCCTCCAATCAGTTTCCGGACAACTATACTCTGTCGCTCACATGGCCGAACCAAGTCCGTCGGCGCATGCGCAGTGACTTCTCTAGACGTTATTTAATTAAAACCATTTATCCCAGAGTATCAATTATCTCTAAATGTCCTCTGACCTCCTTCCAAATCATTCTCCTGACCATTTTGTCACCAAAGGACAATTTAACTCAACCTCCTTCTGATCTCGGTGAAATCCTTCACTTCCCCTTCCACATTGAACCAGCCGGGCTCCTACGTCACGTTTCCCCTAGAGTTGCCCGAGAGCTGGCGACCTCTGGCAATCCGAAGACCCATGAAGCTCTCATCACGAACTCCAAGCGTCCCGAAGTCCCTCGACGATTCCCGGAGACATTGCCACCTCAGTCCCACGATGTCGGCGCCAGAGTCGATTCAAACAATCCGGAAGATGATACAAAACAAAAGAATTAACAAAATATACTTAATCTCTCTCGTGACTCCCGCTGTCGGTTGGTGACTTCCCGTCTGGTGATTTTTAAATTCGAAACCCACACGCGAAACGGTCGAATAACAAACAATGCTGTTTGTGACGGAAAATAACATGTCACAACACATACAGACATGTCTCCAAAAACGTTTCAAGATGATTCGAGTGGCCGAGAAATGTGGAGAAATCATGGAAATTCCAAATCCGATTTTCGGGGTCATTACAATAACTTCCTCCCTTCGGGTCGGGAAGTTAATTAATAGGTGAAAGCTTGGTCTAGGAGTTTTCGGATTTCGAGATTTCTGATAGAGGTAATTTTAACTACCTCGGTACCCATGTTGGCTGAGGGTTGGCAGGAGAAAATATCTCGCTTTAGATTTAGGATTTTCTTTATCAATATGTATATATGTAAATTATGGTGTAGCCAGTAATGAGAAAATTCACAAAAACATGAATTTTCTTCTCCGGCCGGGAAGGATGTTGTATCCCAGATTATTGTATCAATATTATGGAACTAGGGTGCTTCGCCCCTTACTCCGTTCGCTCGCCAACCCCGGGGGGCTTCGCCCCCCCGCTCGCTTCGCCCCCGCCCCTCCAATCTCTGGTGCGGCTGCTTGGGTATGTTTCAGTTATGAAAGTTCAACAAATGCTGAGTGGATATTTTGACCCATATGACCCTTATTTTTACCCCTGTGACCCTCATGACTCTTACAACCCTAGTGACCCTTCTGACCCTCGTTACCTTGAGATAACAGATACGAGATGAGGACCTCTATTTTGATTCGCGTGATCCATATCTTGACCCTAGTGACTCTTGTGACCCTCATAAATCTTTTGACCCTTGTGACCTTCGTGGTGACCTCTGTGACTCTTGTCACCCTCGTGACCCTCATGACACCTCGTGACCTTCGTGACTTCTACGACCTTCGTGACTCTCGTGAACACTGAACATTTTTGCGTTGTCGCAATTTACAAAATGATTATATAGAGAGATAGTGCAATTATGAAGAAATTAGAAGTCAGCATCGTATTACAAGACGAGAACGTTTTACAATACGAATTCAAAGATGAATCGACGCAAGTCTACCACGGTTTTTTAAAAAAAACCAAGACGACACTGGACTCGAGAGCCATTGAACCATTGTATTTCATTATTGAGTACATTTTAACTTATTTTATTCTTTTGTATCAAAGTACACCGTTACTCTTTAGTGTGAAATTAATAAACTAAAGTATCTTAAATGGCTGAGATTGAATCCATATTACTCGAGAATCCTACCGTACATTACAGATGAAGCGACTGCAGCAATATCCAAACGTGCAACACCAGATTGCCACAAAGAGAATTAAGTGGAACTTTATTCCACCAAGCTTTCTACATTTTGGCGGACTCTGGGGAGTAGGAGTTGACTCCGTTAAGAACCTGTCGAAAAAACTACTAGACCACTACACCCGGACGTTTCAGGAATGGATTACGCTCCTCAGCATGATTGAGTCGAATTTGAACTCAAGGCCACTTGGATTCCTCCGGGATGATCCAGAAGACAGATCTGTCCTCTCTTCAGGACACTTTCTGATTGGTGGACCACTGAATGCAGCCCCAACTCCATCAACTTTAGAATTGAATCCAAATAGATTATCGCGCTGGCAGTTTATCCATCATCTGAATGAAAATTTTATGACCAATCGTTAACTTGATTCCACTACGCATTGGAGATGCCATGGCGGATAGAGCCAAGTCGAGGGGTGAGCCGCCTCGACGCGCGTAATAATCACTCGAGTGTTGATATATTCAATTTTTATAGAGATTGTTCCATATAGCAAACTCCTTCGTGCTAATTAATAGAGAACGACATGGGCGGTATGTTCGCGATTGCCAGACGTAATCGCAATACTAGCCTGAGGTCGATCACGTGATCTCCAAATTTTCATGGTCAACAGGTGATCAGCTGTCCAGCAACTAGAGACCGCCAGTTACCGAATACACCTTCATACAGTTAGACATAGCTCTGTGTATAGCTCTAGAGTGTATTCCATCGAAGTGCACAGTTAAAGATTGTATTTCCTAACTAATTTAATCCCTTGTATTCAACTTCATGATTCGAATTCTAAAGGCAATTTCGAACACATAGGTTCTGATTCAGGTGTGCAATTTTTCGGGTGATGATTATTATCGAAAGATATAAAACAGAAATTTATGTGATATTGACTGCAACAGATGAAAGCACTCTCGTTGGAAGCACAGGGGGTTTGCAGTTTTTCCAATGGAAAACATACTTCGTTTACATTTGAAAAAAAGTATTTTTCGTCCATCAATTTCGATGCAAATCACGCGTATTGGATCCTCTTTCGAATTATGGGAGCATATAATTGATAATTCATGAATGAATGTACTTTTATCACATTTGATCAGATAACACCATTTTGAAGTTTTTTTAAATAAAATTTTAACTTGATAATGGAACTACACATCTCACGGTTGGTAGAGCGATGTACATTTCGGAGTAATAATTTTTTTCACACCCCTGTACGGAAAGTTCATACTTTCCTCCTGCTCATCAAAGAGCAAAATACGAACTTTCCTTTGCAGGCGTGTTAAAAAATCGCATGTGCACCTCAGGCGGAAAGCCTTGACTTTCTACCCTTGATGCACAATATACTATTACCATGCACGTCGGCAAGTGATCTTCATCGGAAAATAATTCATCATAAATTACTAGATTCGTTTGCTCTCCCCAAAAATCAACTATGAATAAAAACTTGTCTTCTTTAACATAAGACGGTACAACTTTTTCAAGAAATGTCGTATATAATTGTGTTGTAAGTTTGCCCGATTTTGAGCAAGTTACAACAACATTACCGAAGTCCTGTGTTAAACTGTCGGCAGTTATCTGTACTCGCGGACCGAAGGACTCTGTTGGCTCCTGGAAGCACAGAAATACACTTGGCAACAACTCCCTGAACGTTGTAATGCCATACTGCGCAGTGTATGAATGACTCAATTTGTTGATGTCATGCTTCTGGACCACAACAGTCCGGGATCCTTTTTCCGCAAGTGTCCTGTCGAAGCTGGACTGATATTGGCAGCCCATCTGGTCCCTGTTAATGATGAGATACGGTTCATAACTCCCGGTAATCGCTTCCAATCATGGGCAGAAATTTTTCGATGTTTCCAGAATGTCCGTCATCGTGCTGTGCTCCTTGTGGCTGGTATATTTCGTGATTTCCCCCTGGCGAATGTTGTATGTCCTTTTGAAATCTTTCGCTCAAGTTTATGAAGCCTTGAAATTGACTCAATTAACTCATGTCCACGCAAAATTAGAGAATCGAACAAAATCGGATTTTCAAAACTTCCATTCGGAAGCAAAAGGAGTAAAGTCGAAGCTTAAAATTTGAGATTTTGCGAAATAATTGGAATTATTTGCGTGTACATCTGGACAAAATTTCAGCACAATCGGTCAAGTAGTTTTTGAGATACAGGAATTTCTTGAAAATCTTTTTTTTTCAATATCTTGTGATGTCCGTCGAAAAATGTATTAAAATAGATTTTTCACAACTAATGTTTATGAGTCAACTGGAAAACTTACACGAGTCAAATATAAGCTTCACGAGGGTCAGATCTGAAGAATACTGTGGGTCAAATGGAAACATCATGCATTTTCATTAAAACTGTTAAACTTAATACTTCAGATAAGTTCAAAGTTAAACGAAGAGACAACACCTTGCAAATACTTAGAATGGTAAATATGGATCAATAAATTAGAATACCCATGTTCAAAAGAATAGGAACGATTGAAATTAAGAATTAAAATAGTAATAAAAATTGAATACTACAATCAGTGTACAATTAGAATCATGAAAAATCCAATATACCAATTAGTAAAACGTTAAAAATTCAAATTTCAATTAAGTATGACGGAATTCACATGAGTATGATGAGCAAGCGAAAAGAACGCTCATCAAGATATTGATTGAAACTGAAACAATCACTACAATAATTTTTTTGGTGGGAACATCACGCATAGAGACTACTCCTACTTTGGCGGATAAAAGTGAGAAATAGCTACACTCACAACCCCCCCATCTCGCAGAAAGCCCAGGGGTTTTCTACCCCTTCCATCGAAGTGAATGGCTAGGCCCAAAAGAATCGGCCCCACGTGTCCATGATCATCGGACGCTTTAACGGTCATTTGGAGACATTAACGTCATAATTAAGATGTCACCCCGCCTAATAAAATTGGTGGATTGACAGTGGAAGTGACAAGTTTATGGGCTTTCTATGCTACAGGACACGTATGAAAAAGTCGTATAGAAATTTTCTATACGGATTATGTATAGAAATTCTATAGGATTTCTGTATATAATATTCGGATATTTCTATACGAATATTTTCTATATGAATTATTTATATACATAAATTTTTGTTTTCATAAGAAAGATGTCTAAATGCTCCAGAGAAAAACGTAGAGAAATGTCGCAACTCCATACGAAATGTTTCTATATATTTGGCCGTGGGTCGTATAGGATCAAACTTATAGAAATCGTATAGAAATAATTTGTATGAAAAATATCCGTATAGAAATATTCGAATATCATACACGAAAATCCTATAGAAATTCTATACGCAATCCGTATAGAAAATTTCTATACGATTTTTTCATACATGGATACCCAAAAACTGTTGTATTTAGAACAACATTTGAGAGTTGAACTTCAAAAGCGGGTTTTATACGACCATATTCCACCATCACGTGTCATGTGAGACCTACTTCACTCAAGCGGTGCAGGAAAGAGCCAAATACAACACTGAATACCACCTGACAACTTTGTATTTTCCTATGAATGCCATGTATAAGAATGCCATATGTATGACTTTTTCGCGTTCCCGATGACCAATGAATTCTCAAATTTATTGAAGGGGGACCACAGCCTGTTGGCTTACGAGGCTCAAACAATATATAAGGGAGGACCGCAACCCTTCAAGTCGGAGTCCAGGGCCAGATCCAGTTCAGATTACTATTTCGTCATTCCGTTCTTGCACTCACAGCCAGTGTCCATACATCATTTGACCGCCATTTTATCGAGTCACTTGCAAGTCATACAGATAGTCTAATATGACTCATCTTTGAAATTAAAGTCTTTCAAGACATATTTTGAATAAATAGCAAGTCTTTTATGACTTCTGATTAAAAAGTCTTTTAGGACTAAATAGAATCTTTTATGATGGTTCCCCTCAGTACGTATCAATTATACAGTTTGGTGTAATGATTCCAATGTTGAACTATTTGAATAATGAAAATTCTAAGAATAAGTAAGTGTGAGCTATCGACGATATTTTTCATGTAAGTCATAAATTATATTCATTATGAACCTCATTTAATTGGATAAAAAAATAAATTGCTAAAATTATTTTTAAAAAAGTTGAAACTTTGTGAACCATTCCCATTGCTTTGAAACGCTTTGCAACAGTTGATCGTTCAACATTTAATGTTGCAGCCAATTCTGATTGAGTTTTGCCAGAATCCTCTGCCAATAATGCCTCCAATTCAACATCTTGAAATTTTTTTGGTGGTTTTCCATGTTCTCTGTCCTCAGTGCCAAAATCATTATTTCGAAATCGTCGAAACCATTTCTTGCAAATTGTATTAGATGGAGCATGCTCACCGTAAATCTCTACAAGCAAACGATGAGTTTCCGCTACACTTTTCTTTGCAATATAATAGTGTAATACTTGTTGCTTACATTTCAACCAAATGTCATGTAGTGCGTTTGACAGCTGACATAAAGTACTATCAAATACAAGTTTTGCCATTTATTAGTGCACGTAAGCAATACTAAAAACGCCTGTTGGGAAAGGGCGGAGTCATATTCACACACCAATAGTATACAGGGTTTTCCAAATTACTAATAAACCTCTCGTCCAGTGATAGATCGGGGTCCCCTGAATACGGGAAAAATGTAAAAAAATTATTAGTTTAATAGTTTTTCAACTATTGACGTTTACTATCGACCAATTGGTATGTCCGTATTTTGCCGCGACAGAGTGGTTAGAGAGGGGAGTAGAGTAGGTGACAATAGTGCATCGGGCTATGAAGAGAGGCTGGTGATCTGAAGGTAGGTGCATTGCTAGCAAATCACTAGATGATAGAGGGCGATTTTTCATGTGATTGAGCGATGGGATTTTTTGAACCTTCAACAATGCAAACTGAATTCAATCTTCCGCGGCTGTGTGCACAATGCATCCACTGCATTACATAAATTAAAATTTGACTTATTACTTATTTAAATACTCAAAGCAATACCCATAATCACTTAAAATCTGATACCTATGATATTTGAGTTCTTATAAAACAAAATATTTCTATTTTTTATATCTAATTGAAATTGCTGTTATGACCGTTAATAGCTCAGGAAGTGAGAGTTTTTTTGATGAAAAAAAAATATAGGAAATCGCCCAAGAAAGATTTTCCGGAAAATTTATTATAAAACCATTTCTACAAATTCGTTCGGAAGCTGATTACCAATGAAATTGGCAGAGAGAGAAGAATCAGAAAGACTAATAACGGATAAAGTAACGGCTTCTGTGGAATAGGCTTGCAATCCTGCTTGTTTCTTTCAAGTTGCCCCCTATAGAACAATCCATCACCGTATTACCGGTCTTGTTTTCTGGTTTTCATGCTAATGTCTCTCTTTCTGTTCGATGAACCGTATATATTTTACACTCCTTCCAAAGCTTATTTCAATTTTTATTTCAATAAAAATTAAAATAAGCTTCAAATTGACCCGTGAATCATTCCATTGTGATTATTTTTCATTAAGTTTTAGCACTTTTAGGCAAAAATTGATTTTTCGTGCGTTTACATCAAAATCAACTTTAGCTGGATCTTTCTCTGGAAATATTGATATACCATCTTGAAGGGCAGTATTCGTTCTTCAAATTGTGATGTATTGAATGCAATTTAGTTGAATTTCCATAAAGTTATTGTTTCTCTTTTGAATGTCATATCACACTCTGAAATTCTCCCTTTTCATCCATTACTGGACCTTTGGACTTGACCAATGAGGAGTTATTATAAACCAGTTTGAAGATCTCAACGAGATCTTCAAAATGACGTATGATTTTCCTCACTTCATCCACTTGATGAAATGTTATAGGTTATTATATGTCGAAATTGGCATGTCACAAATTGAAAATTTGTAATTTTTTTAGGATTTTGTCCTGAATTACAATTTTTTGGCTGATTATCAGAATTTTTATATCAGTAGTGTAGTTTATTGAATAAGCTTCAAATTGCAAGGTGAATCATCAAGTTTCAATAATTTTTCACGAAGTTAACAGACTTTTTGTCAAAAATTGATTTTTTTCATGTTTTATTTAAAAATTCAAATTTGACTGTATTTTTCTATCCTATCGAGTAAAATTAGGTGAAAAATAAATATATTATTTTGAAGGGCCGCCCGATGGCTTGGTGCAGTGGGTAAGTTCGTTGCTTCACATGCGAAAGGTACCGAGTGCAAATCCCGGCCGGGTAGAATGGTGCGATCTAACCATTTAAAGCCTTGATCATCATCGCAGTATACCCTAACCAGGTCGAAGCGATATAAAATAACGATAAAAAAAATGGATGGCACATTATTCGTTCGTCAAATTATGATGTATTGAATGCGATGTGGTTGAATGTTCATGATGGTATTAAACATTGTTTCTCTATTGAACATCATGCCACACCTTGAAATTCGGTGTTTTCATCAATTATTGAATCATCTTTGTATTTAAGAAAAGAGGATTCATTATACATCAACTCGAAGATTTCAAGGAGATCTTAGAGATGACGTGTTATTTTTCTCACTACATCCACTTGATCAATTGTTATGGGTAATTATGTGGCAATTCAAGATTCCTTCAGCGCTTTAATGCTGGATTGTTGTCATTCTCACTAATACTCAGTGGTATTAATGAAGTCAAGAATTAGTCCAGTTTAAGAAATTGATTAGAGAATCAATGTCATGCAGCCGGGATAGCGTGCGCGAAGCGCGCGCCTCGCCTAGCCTCCTTAAAACATGACACGGTTATGTATTAGGTGTTTAAATTAATTCTTGATCCCTAGATTAAATTGATCAGAACACCTATTTGAATTAAAAGAATTCCCCGGAATAAACGGCGTTTTGAAGCGCCATGTGTGAACTATCAAACCACTCAGTCCGATTGTGGTGTGATTAGCACAACCTCAAAAAACTGTAACGAGATCTTCTCGTTACGGTAAACTGTTTTACAAACACGAAAACCCATGAGTCAAGAATGGTTAGAGTAAGAGAAAGAGTAGAGAGCGACATCTAACGTCAGCTGACGAAGCTGAGCGCGAGATGAGAGTGACCTCGAACGGGGGATAAAGTGAACCGCGCGTGAGGTGAATAAACCAATCAAATAATGCCAAGAGGCGTGGTTTGGGTGAAACCATGCTTCTGAACATTATAGAGAGCCTGTCGATATGCTGTCGCCATATCTAGAAACTCACCCAGCTGTGTTTGGAGAAAATGGGCCAACGTACTGGGGTTCCAACTGGGCGATTCTAGAGGCGCTGTCGACTTAGACTAGGGACCAACGACTAGGTGAGAGGACTAGCGCCCCCTCGATTGCCGTCGAGCTGATTGGTGGTGGTGGCGTAACGGATGACCTACCGCCGCTGAGATTTCGAGACAGTCAGTGACAGATGCTGGAGTCGAGCGGATGAATTTTCCGGTAACTCGGCACCGGTGTGACTGGCAATAATCCACATGGATTATGCGGGTATGTTGTTAGGACAAGATCCGAAACAGCGAGAGAATGGGATGCTTCCGCATCCCAAATAGAATGACTGGATTACTTTGAGAACGTCGGATGTTTTAATTCCATGTTCTCAGGGATCCACCACTTCGGACGAAAGAAGTGGTGCTGGCGTGGATCCGTGGGCCAGGAGTTAGGCCGACTCCTGAAAGCCCGATCGCACGTGCCTCCACGACGAGTAATCTGGGTATTGGCCTGCGATGATAGTGCTTTTACCGAGCATTGAGGATGAGTTGGGGTGAGCTCAGGTGGTTGAGAAAGAGTCTCCGGATACTTGTGTCGCATTTGCCTCTCAATGTTGGGCACTCCGAGGAGTGAGAAGGATTTGCAGGTAATCTTCGATTTTTCCAGAGTCGAGCCACTCTGGAGAGAAAAGAAACACGTCAGGGGAATGGAAACATCCTCGGCGAAAGATACATGGAAAAATGTCTCCTGGAAGATACACTTTATCGAGATCTCTCGGTTGAAAAGATGAAGATCGATCGAGATAATTACTCCTAGTATGGTGGACCTCGCCCACTCTACCGTATTACGCTGATGCTGGCTCAGCATATTTAGTCCCGCCACGAGAAGTCCTCAGGGTAAACGAGTTATCCTCTGAGGCGAGTTAACCGTTGGATTCTCCGTGAAAATCCAGCTGGCACCCAACAATTGAGCGATGGAGAAGATGCCAAAGTAGTAGAAGCACCAGCAAAAATCCCTTACAAAACATAGTGAATAAAAATGTCGTTCGACAATGACATTGAAGTCGGCAGATTTCAATCACAAAATATTTTTGACATTACATATCTCATCAGGAAATTGTGATATCTATAAAAAAATCAAATTCTATGAGTAGGTTGTGGAAAGATTGGAACGTGATCGTTGGTATATTTGTTAAAATATGATATAGTATTAATAAATAGGCTAGTATATTCAAGACAAATGTGTGAAAATACTCAACACGGAATATCTATCCCTAGAATAACGCTATTGCAAAAAGTAAAAAATCTCACACTTCGAACTCAACGAAATCTCATCGTGATATCTTTTTGTTTTTCATTTTTCGTACCCATGGACGACTAATTCACTGATATGCACTAAAACTTTGTCGAGCTGTAGCGTACATATGAGGGGCTCAATGGAAAAAACAAAAAGGGTCACGTTTAAAAAAATGGGAAAATCTTCTCGTGATTATTTTTAAAATATTTTTTCAACACTCTAACTTCGGTTTATGCAATGTTGATTTTCCTGCAAATCATCAACATCGAATATCTCCGGAAATAGTTAATCCATTTTGAAAATACAGCCACAAATTTTGAGTCATATTAATGTCTTGATGTGAAGTTTTTCAAAAATGGTTTTCCATTGTTCCAATTCCGGAAATCTCAAAAAATCGCCAGGAAAATGTTATTAACAGAGAATATCTTCCATAAAAATAATGATATGGCGACGAAATCGAGTGTTATGATTAAATCTTTGACCTATCTTCTTGTGAGGTCCGTGATTTTCCTCTCCTTACCCATTCAAGAGCTGAAAATGTCACGGTATAAGGTAACACCAAATTTTCATGGGTGAATAACGCGATAAAATGAATTCAGTTGTGTTCTTCCACAAAAAATAAAACTGACAATCTTCACAAAAAAAAAAAAAACAAATTTCAAGTTGAGACTTACGATCCCGAATTAAAACTTATGAAAGTCCCAAGTTGAGACTTTCGAAAGTTTCAAGTTGAAATTTTGAAAGTCTTAAGTTGAAACTTTCAGGCTTCACAAAAAAAAAGTCTAACGTTTACTGAACCCCTACAAATGTTGAATCACCCTTAATTTGAATGATCCCCAAATAAGGGCTTATTTACATCCAAATTGGGGGTGATTCAACCATTGTAGAGATTCTCTCCATTTGGGGGTGAATCAACCCCAAGAAGGGTTGAATCAACCTTTGGAGAGATTCAATGAACCTCAGCTTTTTTTCTGTTCAGCCCATAAGTGGGGTTGATTCAACCCGTTAAGCTTAGGGTTCAGTGAACGTTAGACTTTTTTGTGTGTTCAACTTGAGATTTTCGAAACTCTCAACTTGAGGCTTCGAAAGTCTCAACTTGAGGTCTTTAAAATCTTAAAATAAAATTTCCATTTTTCTGTGTTATAGATATTTTTACGCTGATTCCAAATCCGCTTGGAAACGTTTTCTAGCATAGTTTTTGAGGAAAAAATGTTAAAGTATTGAAAACGAGGCGAAGTGGACAAATCGGAAGATGAGTAGTAGATTCCATCATTAGATTCACAAAGTATTTTACGGTCAATGTGGATTGATAATCGGAGCCGAAGGTGAGGATTAGAGGAGAGTGGAGTCGATACAAAAACCTTTTTAATTTTTTTGAAACGCTAATGACGCATTAAATTCTTGATGAAATGAAATAACTGTGATTATTCATTCAGTAATGAATCTAAACTCCCTAGTCAGTGTAAGATCCAATCCATCTGATTAGTACCTATTCTCGAAGTTGGTGATTTTTTTTTCGTGTACAAATCGGCATTCTTTAACGAATCGGCTATACGATTCTCATTTACTGTTCGTAAAAGAACAGCAATTCATGTATGAAGAAGAATTTACCAATGTCAAGAATAGGGGCCCTGATCCAAGGTTGGGTTGGGGTCAGACGTTTCAGATCCAAACTGAATAAAAAATATTTAGTCTAATTTGGCTATTTGTGATTGATCAGAATAGGATCTGAAGTGATTAAGCGATCTCCCGGATGCAGATAATCTATTCAGGCGATGACTGGATCCTTATCCGGGAGATCTGATCAGAAAATCCTGACCAGCAGTGGATCTAAAACTGATTTAGGCCCAGAAAATCTGAGCGAAGTTTCCACTTGGGTGTATCATAAAATATAGCTTGTCTTGGTAACAGACAGACATTGTACAGAAAGATTAGTTTTATCACTCGGCCGAAAACACTTGGTGGACCTAATCATGCAATCTACTATTCTTCTTTCGAATTGTCCATTTTGCATTGTTTTCAATACTTCAATAATTTTTCATTTTTTCAAAAACTATACTAGAGAAACTTATCGAACGAATTTGGAATCAGCGTAAAATAATCTATAAGACTGCGTCGATTCCATTTTCAAGGATGGACCCATGCAAATTAATTTTATCACGTTATACGCCCATGAAAAATTGGTTTTCGTTTATATAACATTTTCAGCTCTGGAATGGGTAATAAGAGGAAAATCACGGAGCTCACAAAAAAATAGGTGAAAAATTTGATTATAACATTCCATTGCGTCGCCATATCATTATTTTTATGGAAGATATTCTCTGTTGATAGCATTTCCCTGTCGAATTTTTGAGATTTCCGAAATTGGAACAATGGAAAACCATTTATGAAGATCTTCACGTCAAGATATTAATAAGACTTAGAATTTGTGTCTGTATTTTCAAAATCGCTCAAGTAATTACAGCGATATTCGATGTTGATGATTCGCAGGAAAAACAACATTGCATAAAATGAAGGCAGAGCAGTGAAAAAATATTTTAAAAATAGTCACGAGAAAATTTTACTATTTTTTAAACGTGGCCTTTTTTGTTTTTTCCATTGAGCCCCTCATGTATACGCTACAGCTTGACAAAGTTTTATTGCATATCAGTGAATTAGACGTCCATGGGTAGAAAAAATGAAAAACAAAAAAATCAGGCCCGGTCGCGCGCTTCGCGTGCTCCCTCTTTGGGGTATGACTGGTAGGGGTTGGTGTAATTGGGTGTGACCCATTACGGGTCGAACCAATCAATTCCCGACCATTTGTTTTTGTTGACGCTGGGGACATGCCACAGTGAATGCGGTGCACGCTATACGCAACGCTAGTCATTGTCAGACATATTCGGACAACAGGTGGATAATTATTTCATGCGTTGCATGCGTTTAGCGCTGCATCCTTTGTGGCATTACTGTTAAGGTGATTTCGCAAAGAACGCATTTGCAATTTAAGTTAACTCAAACTTCAATCAAGTTTGAGTTAAACCCACTTTTTACTTGATCCACTTCAAAATTCTCTCAACTCCGAAGCTGATCCACTTAAAAATTTGCAATTTCAAAGTTGACCCACTTCAAAAAATTTCAACTTCAAAGTTGACCCACTTCAAAATTTTGTAACTTCAAAGTTAACCCACTCTAAAATTTCCCAATTTTCCTTTTTTTTAATTGCGAAATTCGAAAGTATTATTTAAAAAACTCAACAACCACTGAGGCGATTTTGCTCAAAATCCAATGAGAATCAAGTTATGTGGAGACGCATCGATTACACAAAATGAATTCCAATCCCATCGTTACCTTAGGTAAAATGCGAATGAAGTAATTTTTCTAGGTGAATGGAATGATTTTTGAGGAGATTATCATTCCTTCAAATGTTTTATGCAAATAACTAAGAAACTGCTGAGGCAATCCTCCTCATATACTCATCGGTTCGAAGTTTTTTTTAACACTCATAGATTGAAAACAAGATAATAATAACATCATTTCTCGGAATAAAATCTTTGAATTTTTGTCATTTTCACACATATTTCATGCAAATAACTAATAAATAAGGCCGGAGAGTTCCTTTACGGAAACGGTAGATCAGGCGAAGTTGGCGTCAAATAGTGATTTGAAGTGAGCGATAAATAGGGAGGGAAAAAAGTACATTAGAGTACAAGAGCACAAATTTCATTTTCAACGAATGTGTAGTTTAGAGGCCGAGCTGAAGGCGAGGTCTGTACACACATTCATTGAAAACGAAATTTATTACGGAGTGCTCTATAATATTTAATGTCAAGTCGTGCAGAATTCGAGTTTTGAGCAGGCTGCGCGAAGCGCAGCGTGCGATAAACTCGACTTATTGCACGGCGCGCCATAAAAAATTGAAAAACATCCTTACATCTTATATTAGAAGATACCTAAAGTTGAGAAAAAACTCTCGGTTTTCGCCCAAAACCCTAAAAATAGCCTAGACTCATCCGGAAAGTTGAAAAGAACTCTCGGTTTTGCCATCAAGACCCTAAAGAAAACCTAGACTCATCCCTGAAGTTGGAAAATAACTCACGGTTTTACCCCAAGACCCTAAAGAAAGCCTAGACTCATCCCGAAAGTTACAAAATAACTCTCGGTTTTGCCCCAAGACTCTGAAGAAAGCCTAGACTCATCCCTAAAGCTGAAAATAAATCTCGGTCTTGCCCCAATACCTCAGAGATAACATAGAATAATCCCTAAATTTGAAAAATAAATCTCGGTTGTGCCCCCAAGACCTGCAAGAAAACCTAGACTCATCCCTAAATTTGAAAAAGAATTCTCGGTTTTCCTCCAAAACCCTCACGAAACCCTAGACTCATCCCCAAAAATTAAAAAACAACGCTCGGTTTTGCCTCCAAAACCCTACAGAAAACCTAGACTCATCTCTAAAGTTGAAAAATAACTCTCGGTTTTGCCCCCAGGACCCTAAAGAAAACCTAGACTCATCCCTAAAGTTGAAAAATAACTCTCAGTTTTGCCCCAATACCTCGGAGATAACAGAGAATAATCCTTAAAGTTGAAAAACAACTCTCGGTTTTCTTTCAAAACCCTAAAGAAAGCCTAGACTCATCCTGCAAGTTAAAAAATAACTCTCGGTTTTGTCCCCAAAACCCGAAAGAAAACCTAGACTCATCCCTAATGTTAAAAAATAAATCTCGGTTTTGCCCCAAAACCCTAACGAAAACCTGGACTCATTCCTAAAGTTGAAAAATAACTCTCAGTTTTGCCCCAAGACCCTACCGAAAGCTTAGACTTATCTCGAAAGTTACAAAATAAATCGCGGTTTTGCCTCAAGACCCTGAAGAAAGCCTAGACTCCTCTATAAAGTTGAAAAAGAACTCTCGGTTTACCCCCAAGACGCTAAAGAAAGCCTAGACCCAGCCCTAAAATTGAAAAATAACTCTCGGTTTGGTCCCCAAGACCTCAGAGAAAACATAGACTCATTCCTAAAGTTAAAAAATAACTCTCGGTTTTGCCCCAATACCTCAGAGATAATATAGAATACCCCTAAAGTTAAAAAAGAACTCTCGGTTTCCCCTCAAAACCCTAAAGAAAGCCTAGACTCATCCTGCAAGTTAAAAAATAACTCTCTGTTTTGCCCCCAAAACCCGAAAGAAAACCTAGACTCATACCTAATGTTGAAAAATAACTCTCGGTTTTGCCCCCAAGACCCTAAAGAAAACCTAGACTCGTCCCTAAAGTTGAAAAAAAACTCGGTTTTCCCCAAAAACCCTAAAGAAAGCCTAGACTCGCCCCGAAAGTTGAAAAATAACTCTCGGTTTTGCCCCCAAGACCCTAAAGAAAACCTAGACTCGTCCCTAAAGTTGAAAAAAAACTCGGTTTTCCCCAAAAACCCTAAAGAAAGCCTAGACTCGCCCCGAAAGTTGAAAAATAACTCTCGGTTTTGCCCCCAAGACCCTAAAGAAAACCTAGACTCGTCCCTAAAGTTGAAAAAAAACTCGGTTTTCCCCAAAAACCCTAAAGAAAGCCTAGACTCGCCCCGAAAGTTGAAAAATAACTCTCGGTTTTGCCCCCAAGACCCTAAAGAAAACCTAGATCCATCCGTAAAGTTAAAAAATAACTCTCGGTTTTGTCGCAATACCTCAGAGATAACATAGAATAATCCTTAAAGTTAAAAAATAACTCTCGGTTTTGCCCCAACACTTCCGAGATAATATAGACTGAACCCTAAAGTTGAAAAACAACTCGCGGTTTTCCCTCAAAACCCTAAAGAAAGCCTAGACTCATCCTGCAAAATAAAAAATAATTCTCGGTTTTGCCCCGAAGACACTAAAGAAAACCTAGACTCATCCCTAATGTTAAAAAATAACTCTCGGTTTTGCACCAATACCTCAGAGATAACATAGAATAATCCCTAAAGTTGAAAAAGAACTTTCAGTTTTCCCCCAAACCCTAAAGAAAACCTAGACTCACCGCTAAAGTTGAAACAAAACTCTCAGTTTTCCCCCAACATTCTAAAGAAAGCCTAGACTCATCTCAAAATTTAAAAAAGAACTCTCGGTTTTGACACAAGACCCTAAAGAAAGCCTAGACCCATCCCTAAAATTAAAAAAGAACTCTCGGTTTTCCCCCAAGACCCTAAAGAAAGCCTAGATACATCCCTAAAGTTAAAAAATAACTCTGGGTTTTACCCCAATACCTCAGAGATAACATAGGATAATCCCTAAAGTTAAAAAATAACTCTCGGTTTTGCCCCCCAAGACGTTAACGAAACCTTAGACTCATGCCTAAAGTGAAAAAATAACCCTCGGTTTTGCCCCAACACCTCAGAGATAACATAGAATAATCCCTGAAGTTGAAAAATAACTCGGTTTTTCCCGAAAACTCTAAAGAAAGCCTAGACTCATCCCTATAGTTGAAAAAGAACTCTCGGTTTTCCCCCAAGACTCAAAAGATAGCCTAGAGCCATCCCTAAAATAAAAAAATAACTCTCCGTTAGGTCCCCAAGACCTCAGAGAAAGTCTAGACTCATCCCGAAAGTTAAAAAATAACTCTCGGTTTTGCCCCCAAGACCCTAAACAAAACGTAGACTCATCACTAAAGTTGAAAAAGAAATCTCGATTTTCTCTCAAAACCCTAAAGAAAGCCTAGACTCATCCTACAAGTTGAAAATAACTCTCGGTTTTGCCCCCAAAACCCGAAATAAAACCTAGACTCATCCCTAATGTTAAAAAATATCTCTCGATTTTGCCCCAAAACCCTAAAGAAATCCTAGACTCATCTCTAAAGTTGAAAAAGAACTCTCGGTTTTCCCCCAAGACCCTATAGAAAGCCTAGACACATCCCTAAAGTTAAAAAATAACTCTCGGTTTTGTCCCCAAGACCTCAGAGAAAACAGACTCATCCCAAAAGTTGAAAATAACTCTCGGTTTTGCCCCAATACCTCAGAGATAACATAGAATAATCCCTAAAGTTGAAAAATATCTCTCGGTTTTGTCCCCAAGACCCTAATGAAAACCTAGACTCATCCCTAAAGTTGAAAAATACCTCTCGGTTTTGCCCCAAGACCCTAAAGAAAGCCTAGAGTCATCCCTAAAGTTGAAAAAGAACTCTCGGTTTTCCCCCAAGACTCTAAAGAAAGCCTAGACCCATCCCTAAAATTAAAAAATAACTCTCGGTTTGGTCCCCAAGACCTCAGAGAAAACATACACTCATTCCTAAAGTTAAAAAATAACTCTCGGTTTTGCCCCCAAGACCCTAAAGAAAACCTAGACTCGTCCCTAAAGTTGAAAAAGAACTCTCCGTTTTCCCCCAAAACCCTAAATAAAGTCTAGACTCATCCCGAAAGTTAAAGAATAACTCGGTTTTGCCGCCAAGACCCTAAAGAAAATCTGGACTCATCCCTAAAGTTAAAATAGTATATTTCGTCATTAGGCCGAAAAAAACTTTTCTGGCGAAGATGAGGTTTGCAGCACGAGCGGAAGGCGAAGGTTTTGTTTTTAACTCTGGGTTTTGTCCCCAAGACCTCAGAGAAAACATAGGAAAAGTGTAGGTTACGATCTCATTCCAACTTTAGTAAATCCCGAGACCTACTCTAGGTTTACGGCAAAAACCTAGAATCCCGACTCTCGGGTTGATTCGTCAGGCCTCTCCGGGGTTCCTGATTTTTTCGTAGCATCGTGGGGTGCTCCCATGTTAATTCCAATAACCAAATCTCTGTAGGCTCCATTTACTCAGTCGAATTTGTTTTTCCCCTTAAAAACTCGAAAATTTTCTACCTGATTCGAGTATTTTTCCCATTTGAATCTAGTATTTGTCCTACTTGAATCAAGTATCTTCCTACTTAGATCAAGTCACAGTACTCGAATCAAATCGACTTTCCGGATTGAATCAATCCGCTGAACATTTTGACTATCTTTCACTGCTAGATAAAAATAGAAAAATGAATTGAAGAAAAATTGGAAAATTAACGACGAGGAATTTTTGTGTAGAAATCTCCATAAATAAGTTGGATACACCAATCGATTTTTTCTATACATTTATATGGAATGTTTCTGATGAAAAATACAGAGAACCTGAAGAATACCCTGATAGATCAAACCCAGAGTTAACCCAGATTCAATTTCTCGGAGATTACCCAAACTCAACTTTCCAGGAATTTTCCAGAGTTTCTCTCTCTTTTCTCTGGGTTTTTTCTATACACCTAGAGTTGACTCTGGATTAACTATGCACATACGAAAAAATTCAATAGAAAAACCTTGCAAATTCGCAAAGGAATTCTATTGAACTTCTATTGGAAATTCTATTAGTTTTTTGCCGTTTCTATTGAAAATATTTTGTAGAAAAAAATCAATAGAAAATTGGTTTTTCTATACAACTTCTTCTATTGGGACATTTTCTATAGAAATTTCTCGAGATAAAATTTCCAAGTTTTTTCATCATACCATGTTTATTCTTTTCTTATTTGAAAAACAAGTAAAAAAAACTTTAAAATGTTATTTCGAGAAAATAAACAGAGAGAACCAAGAGTAATTTTTTAAATTTCGGGATGTGTCTAGGCTTTCTTTAGAGCGTTGGGGGAAAACCGAGAGTTCTTTTCCAACTTTAGGGATGAGTCTAGGTTTTCTTTAGGGTCTTGGGTGCAAAATCGAGAGTGATTTTTTAACTTTCGGGATGAGTCTAGGCTTTCTTTAGGGTTATGGGGGAAAACCGAGAGTTCTTTTTGAACTTCAGGGATGTTCTAATTTAAGATGTAAGGATGTTTTTCAACTTTTTCCCCCTTCCTATTTATCACTCACTTCAAATCACTATTTGACGCCAACTTCGCCTGATCTACCGTTTCCATAAAGGAAGAGTTCCATAAAGGAACTCTCCGGTCTTACTAATAAACCACTGACACGGTCGCCTTCATACCTAAGTTACCACTCCTAAGTTACATGAACACGCATCAATTGAAATGAAAAAAATGAGAATGATGAGATTTCTCCAGATAGAATCATTGAATTTTCACGACATCGTCATCTTCTACAGTTTTATGCGAATAACTAACAAACCGCTGAGACGATCTTCTTCATACATTGATCACCCCCGAGTTACATCAAGACGCATAGATTGCAATAACAAAAATGCGAATGGCATCATTTCTTCGGATGAAATCATTGACTTTCCAAGAAATCGTAATTTTTTCACATGTTTTATTCGAATAACTGACAAACCGCTGAGGCGATCGATCTCATAATCTAATCAGTTCTAAGTTACATCAGAACGCATCGATTGAAAAAAAAATCGAATCGCTTCATTTGTTCAGGAGATATCGTTGGACAAAATTTTGGTCACATACGTACATACACATACACACACACACACACACACACACCACGGATCCTTTCGGCGAGGAACGCCTTTACCCTCCGAGAGTTTTCGCAGGCTGGAAGGTCCTGCAACGTGGCGCGTCCCCAGCTGGTGGATGGGGGAATGCTCGATATTCTCAACTGCGGTTCAGAATATAGGGTATCGACTAAATAAAATACGTCGGCGCGAACCAACACCTTCTGCGAAACCCAACTCTAAAAGAGGTGTGCAGGGTGGGCTCCCTAGAACACCCCCGGGTCAGGCTCTCGATAACAGCTCGCAGAACCATGATGAGTGATGATAAAATAAAGAGCTCCCATGCAGGTAGTCGTTCGAGGGAGAATCCTGCCATCAGCGCTAATGCTGGTGCCGGCTCCATGGATATGGGAGGAGCCAATCATCATTTGACTGGAACAAAGGTGGACCACCTGGCCTCACATGCTACAAGTGGAAATGAGCGACCCCCGTGGGATTCGGATCACCGGGATACGCTCAAATACGAGGAATTCCTGTCGGCTAGACAGAACACGGCGGTGTCTCTCGAAGAGCTGGGCAAAGCTATCGAGGTGATACACGCGTTCATCAGGAGCGAGAAGAACCTGCACGCTGAATTGACCAGCCTTGCTAATACGACGCTTAGCAAGTACAAGAAGTGCACTAGACTGCGCGAGATAGAGGATAGTCCTCCGAAAAGTCAGTGAACCGACCACAGTAATAGAGGAAAGTTCACAAACAACACCGTCGCTCATTCGCACGTACTCGAGCGTGCTAAGAAAAACTACAGAGGATGTCACGCCAACATCCAGGGACCTGAAGAGAGGGAAGAGGAAGAAGGAATCGACCCCTACAACGCCGTCAGCCGAGATGAAGAAGTCTCGGAGGAAACGACGGAAACAAGAAGACACCCCTCAAGAAATCCGAGAAACTCGGGTGGAGCAGACACGAGAGCTGAAAGAAAACTCGGCGCCTGCCCATTGGAAGGTACCGGAGAAGCCGCAGGCCTGGCAGGAGGCGACGAAGAACAGAAGGCCGTAAAAAGTGGCTCGGCCTAAAACTCGTCCAGATGCGTTGCTCCTCACAGCGTAAGAGGGGAAGAGCTACGCTGAAATCCTCTGCAAGGAGAAGCAGGAGGTTGGCGACCCCGGTGACTGTGCAGACAAGATACGCAGAACGAAGATCGGCGCACACCTCATTGTTCTGAACAAGAACAAATCTAGAAGTGCAGCTTCGTCTACAAGCTGCCATGGCAGATGTCCTCAAGGACGACGCAGAGGTGGTGAGCAAGACTCCAGAAGTGGTTCTGGAAATGAAAGATCTTGATGAGATCACCACGAAGGAGGAAATCTGGGAGGCTATCCAGAAGCAAGACGGTGTGAATACCAGCATTCCCATGAACGCCATCAAGTCTCTTCGAAAGGCCTATGGGGGAATGCAAAGAGCGACTATCAGAGTCACCTCAGACGTAGCCTCGAAACTGGAACGAAAAGACATGATCCGGATAGGATGGGTTAACTGCCGTATTGGCGCCACGAACAGGCCGACAAAGTGTTTCAAGTGCTGGCACTACGGTCATCTTGCCGTGGGATGTAAAAGTGATGTTGACCGGTCCAAACTCTGCGCCAAATGTAAAGAGCCTGCTCATAAAATTGTTGATTGTAAGAAGGAAGCCAGGTGTGCAGTCTGCACTGGACAAGGTAGCGCAAAAAACATTGCCCATGTCGCTGGAAGTAGCAAATGTCCCCTCTACAAGGCGGCAGTCAAGGCGCTGGATAATAAACGACGACGATGTAGATACTCTAGGTCAACCTCAATCATTGTGAGGCTGCCGAAGATCTGCTCATGCAGACCGTGCGAGAGCTGAAGGTGGATGTGGCTATTATATCTGAGCCATACAGGACACTATCAACTAAATCCTGGGTGACCGATATTACCGGGAAGGCCGTCATTTGGTCTTGCGGCCAGTGTCCGTTCCAGAGCGTTGCCGTCAGCGGGGAGAGCTATGTTAGGGCCAAGCTGGAGAACGTATACTTCTACAGCCGTTATGCTCCGCCTAGCCTTACTCATGATGAGTTTACGGCCTTCCTAGGGAGACTTGTTCAGGATGCGAAGGAGCACTTGCCTATTGCAGTAGCAGGGGACTTCAACGCCAGGGGTGTCGATTGGGGGAGCAGGGAGACCAACAAGAGAGGTCAAGCTCTTCTGGAGGCCATGTCTGTATTAGATGTGGTACTCTTAAACAACGGAGATGAACCAACCTTCGTGAGAGGAGACGCGACGTCGGTCATCGACCTCACCTTTGTGAGCAGTAGCCTTGCAAGGGGTAGTGCATGGAAGGTGACTGATGTCTACACCCACAGTGACCATCACGCGATCGTTTGGGAACCCTCCAAGAACCGAAAGGCAGCGACTCGCAGGACTGAGAGGACGAACTCAGTTGGCTGGAAAGCCGACCAATTCGACCTTGCACTCTTTCGTGAAGCGTTGGAGCACCGCCCATTCGAGGAATCATCGGCGGACAGGGAAGTGGAGCAGGTCATGAGGAGAGTCACTGAGGCCTGTGACGACACCATGTCTCGGAAATGCCCTATAAGCCGACTCCCACCAGTTCACTGGTGGTCCGAAGAAATTGCAACTCTTCGAGCAGAGGCGAACCGTGCAAGAAGGCTGTATCAGCGAGGAAAGGGCAAGAAACTCTGACCAGCTGAAGAGGGAACACACAGTGGCTCACTTAAAGCTGAAGAAGGCCATCAAGCGCAGCAAAAACCGATGCTGGAATGAACTCTTAGAGGAAGTGGACGATGACCCGTGGGGCAGACCATACAAGGTCATCATGTCGCGTCTCAGGTACCAGCCGATGCCGACACCGACTGATCCAGAGCTGCTCCTTAAGATCGTTGGGGCATTGTTCCCAGAGCAAGCCTCATTCGAACCTGAACTGGGGCAGGACTCGGAGGATGATGCTCCATTGATAACAATGGAAGAGCTGAAGCGAGCCTGCAGCAAGATTGGGAACACGAAGGCCGCCGGCCTTGATGGAATCCCCAACGTCACACTGAAGGCTGCCATCAATGCTGCACCGGAGATGTTCCTAAGCGCGTATAATACGTGTCTCCGTGAAGGGATATTCCCCACCAGGTGGAAGCAGCAGAGGTTGGTTCTTCTCCCGAAATGGAAAAAGCCACCAGATGACCCATCATCTTACCGTCCGCTCTGCATGCTTGACACGGCCGGGAAGGTCCTAGAGCGTATTATCCATGATAGGATAGAGACAGTGTCGGAGGCCAGGATGGCTGACAACCAGTACGGTTTCCGTAAAGGACGATCCACGCTTGATGGAGTGAGCCTTGTGGCGCGAATCGCCAAGGACGCAATCGCGGGAGAAAGGTGGAAAGGCGGCTCGAAAGAGTATTGTCTAGTAGCAACGCTCGACATCAAGAATGCCTTTAACTCAGCTAGATGGGATATCATTATGGAGTCCCTCAAAACCATGAGCATACCAAAATATCTGCGAAGAATGATAGCCAGCTATTTCATGGATTGAATCCTGAAATATGACACGGGAGATGGTGCAATGGAGCACAAAGTCACTGGGGGTGTTCCTCAGGGCTCAGTACTTGGACCACTCCTATGGAATGTCATGTACGACGGACTGCTTAAGGTACCGTTACCAAGAGCAGCAAAACTCGTCGCTTTGGCAGATGACGTCGCGGTGGTCATAGTGGGCAAATATCTTGAGGATATTGACAACATCTTCGATGTGATCTTTCACGGGAAAAAATTGTTGTGTATTTCATGGGAATCCAAAGGTGTAATCTATTATGAGATACTTAAACAGGGGGAAACTGTCACTGCTAAGCGTTATCAGGACCAACCGGTGAAATTGAGTGATGCTATTGAGGAAAAGAGACCTTTAACTGGTAGTGGTACGAGGCAAGTGATTTTGCTGCAGGACAACGTGCGGCCACAAACGGCAAAAGAAATCCTGAAAGTTATCTCCACGTTGGGCTGGGAAATTCTCCCACATGCGGCGTATTTTGCAGACCTTGCGTGTTCTGACCATCACCTTTTTCAGGCGCTACAACATCACCTGGTGGATACCCAGTTTAGATCTCCTGAAGAAGTCCGGCAAAGCATTGATGACTTCATCCAGTCAAAACCACCATCTTTCTTCCGAGCCGGAATCCGACAATTGCCCGATAGATGGAGAAATGCGTGCAAAGAGACGGTGATTATTTTCAAGATTAGATTTGTATTCATTTTTTTATAAATAAATGTCAGAATTGTCGAAAAAAGGCCGAGAATTAATTTATACACCTAATAAATCACAAAGTTGTATAACCGGCTATAGAAATGAGGGAAGAAACAAAGAGAATTTTGTAATACAATGCTAATAAATCTAAATGAAGTTCTAACCAACATTCAATACAATTTTTTAGAGTAAGCGCTAATTTTTTCACTAAAATTTTTTCGTGCGTGTTAACACAATGAAAAATTCATTCATCTCTCTATTATATGTTTCACGTAAATAAAATCATCACACAGTCTTCATGCAATTCAGGCCTAATTGAATTGAAGCAAGAATGGCTTATCAGTTTTTGCAAATTTTAATAATATGCTGAAAAAATTTTCTTGCATTATTATTTTCCGAGGTTTTCCAGCGGAAAATCAATCGGAAAGCTTCAGGTATGGTTCGGTCAGCAGTATTGCTATTAGTTCTCATCGTTTCTAACCTACCTGTTATCAACCCACAAAAATATGGCGCGTGAGAAAGTTATTTTTCTGCACTAATATTAAATGGTGAATACCGGCAAGAAACTCTGGAATGATCGACTTACTTTTGTTAAAGGCACACAAGGAGGAACATTTACACTCCAAAGGGAGAATCCATTTACTCGGGCCCGGCGAACGCTATCCCGCCGAGATTCAAGCGCATCAAATGCCAGCGAAGATATGCCACCCTATCTGAATCAGTGCTTAGGATGGGAGCAAAATCAAGAGCGACGTGAATCTAATACATCCGATAGTTCAACGGATTCATTCAGATCATTGTTCGCATCCGGCGTGAGCCGAAACACCTACGAAGTGAATACTCCTGGAACCGCAGGGTTTTTAGTGTCTGACAGTCACAGCATTAATGGTTAGTGATGTCTAAATATTCATAACTTTCAGATATATTTACCAATCGAGCTCAACTAAAATCGGTTACATAGAGGACAAAGCATACGTTCCAGGCAGGAATAGCATATTGTGCACTGAGGGAGGAAAATAGGGGTAATCTAACCTGAGTAGGCATTGTGATAAATATGCGGATCTTTATGTCCTGTTATAAACCTGTTATATCCTGTTATACTTGAAAAAATATGTGTACTTAAGGTTCGTCTCTAAGTACACATATTTTTTCAAGTATAAGTATATGTATTCAAATAAGATTGTGGATGTTACGGTCCGTACAAAGAGGAGAGAAAATGTTAATAGTGAATTAACCAAATACGATAATTGGCGCATGTACAATAATTTGTAATCACTTGAAATGATTGGTGGTGCAGAAATAAATACCAGTACTATTCAGACAATGATAAGCGTGAATCAACGAGGAAGTTAAGAAATTTAGAGTTACATTATTGAAGAGCTACTGCAAGATTAAGAAATTTGTGTACATTTTTTAGATGAGAATTTTATATAATAATTCGAGTCAGAAGTTAATAGTAGTAAATGTGGATCCAAATATAGGCCAACATATGCGATCGAGTGCCGGAAAAACAGCTAGAATATCAATAATGTCGTTGAGTTCTCTAGAATTACATCTTACACTAAAATGTTCAAATCCTTACATTTAAACTGAACCTCACATGAACATTTTATTGCATAACTTGATACGGGATACTCTACATTGATAATCCTGGTGAGGAATAAATAATAATTACTTATAATAATAATTATTAAACTTCGTTTCGTTTTTGACTAATAAAGATCTGAAATTACGCGTTTTTGAGGGCCCATAGGGTTATCGTGAAGAAGGGCCAAATATTAGAGTCATCCGATAACCTTTATGGGAACCACCCTATTGTTGATTTTACGGTAAATCGTTTAGGTCCGGCTGAAATGCCGGCGCTCCAAATTATGATGGATTTTACTGTGGTTAACTGGTTACGTTTCAGTTTTTCGGTGGAAGGTCACGTGGAACAAGTGCAACCCTTGTATCCCGTGAATTACCAGGTTGCTTAGAGTTTTGGAAAGTTAAGAGAATTAGTTAGGAGTATCGGTCTTTTAACCCCGTGAATCCAGGAGAACCGACCCGTAGGAAGCGCCAAAAATCCACGCTTATTTTCCGAACGTCCACCGGTTCGGCCCAGGTTAATCGTCAGTCAATTTTATAAAGTTACGTATAGAATAATTAGAGTCGAGTATTTTTCGCGTTTGAATTTCCCGAAAGCATTCGGTGACGCCATCCAACCCCCGGCTTGATGTGCTAAAATCTCCGCCAATCAGAGCCCGCCTCTGTTGGCTGGAATTTGCGCTGCGATTAGTGCCCGTGACACTGACCCAGGGCAGTTAGTTCCGCGTTGACCGTCCCAAACCACTAGTTGCGTGTAAATTTCTGTGTGCCCATACTACGCAACTGCGCAATTTGGATTATTGCGAGATTATCCTGTAGCTGTAAGGATCCAGGATGGTCCGAAAAGGGAAGAGGACTCTCAAAAACCGAAAAGCCGTGAGTTTTCTGGTATTTTTCCCCTAATTTCGAGCCATTTTCGAATAGGCGTCTTTTCCCCTTTATGGCGGTATCCCTTGCGTGGCCCTCAGCCACGTGCAGTGGTTGATCACCCCCTTTTATTCATATTTGTTGGTCCGAGTTTGGCATTTTTTGNCCGTGAGTTTTCTGGTATTTTTCCCCTAATTTCGAGCCATTTTCGAATAGGCGTCNTTTAACCCCGTGAATCCAGGAGAACCGACCCGTAGGAAGCGCCAAAAATCCACGCTTATTTTCCGAACGTCCACCGGTTCGGCCCAGGTTAATCGTCAGTCAATTTTATAAAGTTACGTATAGAATAATTAGAGTCGAGTATTTTTCGCGTTTGAATTTCCCGAAAGCATTCGGTGACGCCATCCAACCCCCGGCTTGATGTGCTAAAATCTCCGCCAATCAGAGCCCGCCTCTGTTGGCTGGAATTTGCGCTGCGATTAGTGCCCGTGACACTGACCCAGGGCAGTTAGTTCCGCGTTGACCGTCCCAAACCACTAGTTGCGTGTAAATTTCTGTGTGCCCATACTACGCAACTGCGCAATTTGGATTATTGCGAGATTATCCTGTAGCTGTAAGGATCCAGGATGGTCCGAAAAGGGAAGAGGACTCTCAAAAACCGAAAAGCCGTGAGTTTTCTGGTATTTTTCCCCTAATTTCGAGCCATTTTCGAATAGGCGTCTTTTCCCCTTTATGGCGGTATCCCTTGCGTGGCCCTCAGCCACGTGCAGTGGTTGATCACCCCCTTTTATTCATATTTGTTGGTCCGAGTTTGGCATTTTTTGGGCATTATCCCTTATCCCGGATATTTATCCGCGAGCCCTTCCGATTTTTGGATCGGATATTCCACCCAAATCGGGTCGGTACCGAGTTCTCACTCCTTCCGGTTTATCCCACTCATCTTTTGAGATGATTTTTGGGTTCAGCGAGTGTGTTTGTTCGGTAGTGGAATTCTTGCGTCTTTTCCCAGTTGAAATCGGGCGATTTTCGACGTGGGTTATTTCCTTCTCCCTCGCGCCTATGGCGAGGAGCTTCCCTATTTCCCCTACGTATAAATTGCGTAAGTTTTTCCCCTCGCGGTATCCCCCTGACGTGGCAACAAGTGGTGACTATCGCTTTCCGTAAGCGTTCCCCCGTTTAAATTTCCCTCCGGATATAACTCAATCTGGAGTGGCTCCCAATGATCCCAAAATTATNCCAGGTTGCTTAGAGTTTTGGAAAGTTAAGAGAATTAGTTAGGAGTATCGGTCTTTTAACCCCGTGAATCCAGGAGAACCGACCCGTAGGAAGCGCCAAAAATCCACGCTTATTTTCCGAACGTCCACCGGTTCGGCCCAGGTTAATCGTCAGTCAATTTTATAAAGTTACGTATAGAATAATTAGAGTCGAGTATTTTTCGCGTTTGAATTTCCCGAAAGCATTCGGTGACGCCATCCAACCCCCGGCTTGATGTGCTAAAATCTCCGCCAATCAGAGCCCGCCTCTGTTGGCTGGAATTTGCGCTGCGATTAGTGCCCGTGACACTGACCCAGGGCAGTTAGTTCCGCGTTGACCGTCCCAAACCACTAGTTGCGTGTAAATTTCTGTGTGCCCATACTACGCAACTGCGCAATTTGGATTATTGCGAGATTATCCTGTAGCTGTAAGGATCCAGGATGGTCCGAAAAGGGAAGAGGACTCTCAAAAACCGAAAAGCCGTGAGTTTTCTGGTATTTTTCCCCTAATTTCGAGCCATTTTCGAATAGGCGTCTTTTCCCCTTTATGGCGGTATCCCTTGCGTGGCCCTCAGCCACGTGCAGTGGTTGATCACCCCCTTTTATTCATATTTGTTGGTCCGAGTTTGGCATTTTTTGGGCATTATCCCTTATCCCGGATATTTATCCGCGAGCCCTTCCGATTTTTGGATCGGATATTCCACCCAAATCGGGTCGGTACCGAGTTCTCACTCCTTCCGGTTTATCCCACTCATCTTTTGAGATGATTTTTGGGTTCAGCGAGTGTGTTTGTTCGGTAGTGGAATTCTTGCGTCTTTTCCCAGTTGAAATCGGGCGATTTTCGACGTGGGTTATTTCCTTCTCCCTCGCGCCTATGGCGAGGAGCTTCCCTATTTCCCCTACGTATAAATTGCGTAAGTTTTTCCCCTCGCGGTATCCCCCTGACGTGGCAACAAGTGGTGACTATCGCTTTCCGTAAGCGTTCCCCCGTTTAAATTTCCCTCCGGATATAACTCAATCTGGAGTGGCTCCCAATGATCCCAAAATTATGATTTTGGTTTCATGGGCTTCGCTAGACCTTCCCGAGCAAATTGGCTTTGAGTTTTTGAAAATCGACTCTACTAATTTTCCGCTACGGCGAGTTTAGTTTTAGTTAATTTTTATTCCCGTCCGCCGTACACTATGCGTGCACTGGTGAGTTCATTTTCTCGCTCTCTCACTCTCACGGGGATTCGCATACTGTCCCTTCATTTCTCGACATTCTCGAGTATTTCGGGATTAATCGATAATTTTGTTTTTATATTATTGTGTGAGGGATTTGATGACCTCACCTACGGTTGAGTTAATCGAAATATTACTTTCGGACTATATAGTAAGCTTTAAAATATTATTTCCAAGACAGTATTTGTTATTCAGTCAGTTATTGTTATAAACCTTTCTTTTGGTGAGATCAATGCGACGAGAAAATCATGTATATTATTAATTATTCAAATTTCAATAGTGAAACACGTAAGAACGATGTCGACTTCTTCTCTTTTTTTGATAGTTTTGACCACCCAATACCCGTCTCCACCTGAAATCCACCCCTCTCTCCACAACCTAGCACACTGAGCGAACTAAGGACCGCTACCTTTCCCCAGAAATCTAGTTATCTCCCTTTCTGAGTAAATTTTTGAGGTTTTTGAATTAATTAGAATTGGTTTTGTAGATTCCTCCGGTTTGGTAATTCCGGCTAAAAATTACCTGGCGCCCATAGATTTTTTTGCATTTTGAGTTTAACTAGATGAAGGGGAAGAAGGGCGAAGGTAATCGGCATTTTTAACCCCCATACGAAAATGTCACGTTACAATTCAAATCAGATATTCTTCACCAGTGTATCCTATTTAAAAAAACGCCAAGTAACCATTCCGATGGGTTGTTAGAAGAATTTCCCAAAAAAATGTTCCTGAGAAATTCCAATGGATTCTCTTTAATTCTTCATGATTTTTCTAAAAATCATAAAAATAAATTTTTGTTGAAAATTTGTTGTTAAAAAAAGCAACTTTGGGACAACGAGATTTTCTGTGAAAAATTTCAGATAACTCATTTGCCGACAATTGATACTGCGAAATTTAAAAAAAAATCAAGCTCGGTCGCGCGCTTCGTGCGGTCCCTCTTTAGGGTATGACCAGTAGGGGTTGGTGGAATTGGATGTGACCCATTACGGGTCGCACCAATAACTTCCGGACCATTTGTTTTTTCTTTCATTAATTTTTTTATTATGTATTTATTCAATCTTTTTCTCACATTTCTCCGAGGAAATACCCATAGAAGACAAGAAAATCCGTGCGCATGCTCGCACTCACACACACTCCCATGCACACACATCGCCGTATTCCGCATCGAGAAAAGATGTAATTTATCAGAAAAGTAAAATTGTTTCTTGAATGTATATCGATTTCGAAAAAAGCTAGTGAACTGCTGATTAAATGTCTTCCAGTATTCCATGATTTGTGCGTTATATCAAGATTCATCGTTTCTAACAAAAAAAACTTGAAATCGCATCGTTATGCACGGAGAAATGGTCTCGTTTACAAAAAAACGCTAATTTTCGACTTTTTTCCAAATGTTTTTTGGAAAAAACTGGAGAAACGCTGAGACGATCGTCTCCATAATCTAATCAGGTTCAAGT
>NW_021681167.1:110836-111706 GCF_001412515.2 Diachasma alloeum
GTTCAGGAGGAATCGTGGCACAAAATTTTTGTCACAGACGTACGCACACACATACACCCATCCACACATACAGACAGGTACCTGAAAAGGGTCAGAAGTGGTTCCAAGGATCATGAAACGTGGAGAAATACTTAAATTTCCACATTCGATTTTCGGGGTCATTACAATAACTTCCTCCCTTCGGGTCGGGAAGTTAAAAAGAGAAATGAGGAAGAGCGCCAAGTTTCTGAAGTTGAACTTATTATCTTGTAGGACGACAGATCTTCTCATGAAATATACAGGGTGTCCCAGGTCAACGAGTTTTCCTTTGACAGGGGGGTAGGGGATGGAATTTGAAACAGAAAGTTCCTTTGCCATTTTTCAATCAAATGAATAAATTATGAGTTATGAACAATTTAAGTTGACCAATCACGAGCGCGCTACAGCGGTAAGTCAGGGACGGCGTCGGGCGCACATGTGTATGTGCCCGAAATTGAATTTCATTATGAAACGTTATTTTTTTTTTATAAACACCTATCTGTGCATGGGGGCTATCCAAAACTCGAAGAAAAAAGTTCAAAAGTCGAACAGTCGATTTTTCACGAATTAATCAAGTGCCATTGTTAATGCAATTACTTTTTTAGACGGATTTTCTCGTTATTTTTTTTTATACCCTCAAAGTATTTTCAAGGGGCTATCCAAAACTCGAAGAAAAAAGTTGAAAATTCCAACAGTCGATTTTCCAGGAATTAATCAATGCCATTGTTTAATGCAATTACTTTTTTGAGACGGATTTCCTCGTTATTTTTTTTTATACCCTCAAAGTATTTTCAAGGGGCTATCCAAAACTCGAAGAAAAAAGTTGAAAATTCCAACAGTCGATTTTCCACG
>NW_021681167.1:113981-126563 GCF_001412515.2 Diachasma alloeum
AAAATCGACTGTTGGAATTTTCAACTTTTTTCTTCGAGTTTTGGATAGCCCCTTGAAAATACTTTGAGGGTATAAAAAAAAATAACGAGAAAATCCGTCTAAAAAAGTAATTGCATTAACAATGGCACTTGATTAATTCGTGAAAAATCGACTGTTCGACTTTTGAACTTTTTTCTTCGAGTTTTGGATAGCCCCCATGCACAGATAGGTGTTTATAAAAAAAAAATAACGTTTCATAATGAAATTCAATTTCGGGCACATACACATGTGCGCCCGACGCCGTCCCTGACTTACCGCTGTAGCGCGCTCGTGATTGGTCAACTTAAATTGTTCATAACTCATAATTTATTCATTTGATTGAAAAATGGCAAAGGAACTTTCTGTTTCAAATTCCATCCCCTACCCCCCTGTCAAAGGAAAACTCGTTGACCTGGGACACCCTGTAGACACAATTCCAACATTTTGAACAGTGGCTTGTTCTCAAGGGCAACTCACCATTATCAATTCCTATGAGTGAGAGTGGGGAACGGCCATGAAAATTGTGGTTTATCCACACAAATTTCATAACAAAGAGTGTGAATATGAGTGGTTTCTTAGAAAAAAAGATTCAGAAAAAGAGTCAGGACCAACATACTTGGCGCGGTTTTTCAGTCTTATGTAAAAATCTCGCGGGCATTTGAACCAAGTTTGGAATATTTGTCGATTCCTTGGCTTGAATAGATACGAAGGATTGTTCTGAAATTAATAGAATTGTTCCATTATCACAACAATGAGTTAAAGTCTATGCAATCATATAAGAGAGAAAAAGGATGGTGGAGGACATTTGTGGCAATATTTGAAAGCTCTTAGAACAACTATTTTTCCCTACGTAGAGAGTCACCGTACAACTACTCGTGCAACCGGGACGAGCTCCGAACGACGAAGTGTGTGTTGTGTATCTCCTTCTAATACATACTATGCGAGAAAGATGGACGGCACCTTTCTCAGTCGGACAGTGTACAATACACACCTTGTCGTTCGAAACTCGCCCCCGCACATCGTGAATGATTTCTTTTTAAAAACCGCGCCAAGTACGTTAGTGCTGACTCTTTTTCTGAACCATTTTTTTCAAGAAACCACTCATATTCACACTCTTTGTTATGGAATTTGTGTGGATAAACCACACTTTTTATGGCCGTCCCCCACTATCACTCATAGGATTTGACAATGGTGAGTTGCCATTGAGAACAAGCCATTGTTAAAAATGTTGGAATAATGTCTATATTTTATGAGAAGATCGGTCGTCCTACAAGATAATATGTTTAACTTCAGAAACTTGGCGCTCTTCCTCATTTCTCTTTTTTTTAAAATTTCGCAGAATCAATTGTCTGCAAATGAGCTATTTGAAATTATTTACAGAAAATCTTGTTGTTGCAAAGTTCCTTTTTTTTAACAACAAATTTTCAACAAAAATTGATTTTTATGATTTTTAGAAAAATAATGAAGAATTAAAGAATCCATTGGAATTTCTAAGGAATATTTTTTTGAGAAATTCTTCTAACAACGCATCGAAATGGTTACTTGGCGTTTTTTTTTAACAAAAATTTATTTTTGTGATTTTTTAGAGAGATTTCAGTCATTTTTTAAATATGAGTTCTAATGGAGAATCAAAGAGAATTCTTTCCGAAATACCCAGAAAACTTTGTTGTTCCTAATGTTTTTTTTCAACAACCCATTTAAACGGTTATTTGGCCTGTTTTGAACAAAAAATTTTTTCTTTTTTTTTTTTGCAAAATTTTAGTAAATTTTTAACTATAAGTCCTAATGGAGAACTGAAGAGAATTGGGATATGTTTCCTGCATGCATTCGTGCTGTCAACGTGGTCAACGTTACGTTTGAAATGAGAGAATTGTCAGGCCTTCTTCTTCGGACCATTGAAGATTGATGATGATTTTTCTGCAAAACTTGACACTTTTGTTTGTTTGCAGGGAAGCTTGAGGGAAATATTGCGCTTTATTGGGATAAGTGGTTATAGAATGAATGAACACACTGGGTATCGATATATATAGTTTATTAAGACACGTCTCTCGTCGATGCTCCTCAGTCAAAGTGCTTAGCACGAATGTGGCGTGATCACCACGGTAACGGCTTGGGACGTGATCGTGCGCATGCGCCGATCCCGTCCCTCTAAAATAACGTACAGTATGAACATAGAGTATAAAGTGTATAGAGTTATAAGGTACTAGCGCCGCCGCGGCCGCAAGCGGCCGCGACGTTGATGCCCATTTATTATGCCTTTGCTTTTTTTGTTTCTTTCGAAAATTAATGATTTATCGTCGTTTTAGTCTATTGAGTGTTAAAGTTAATGAAAACAATCCGTCTCGGTTCATTGCTTGTTCAATTTCAATATTATAATAAGTGATCCACTAATTCTGAGTTTCCTTCCTCATTGAATGAAATTTTAATAACTATTATAATCAAAATTATATTCAGAGTGCAAAACAACAATTATCAAATTTCTCACAGTCCATAATTTTTTTGTCTTCGCCTCCCTCTTTATTTCCGTTTACAACTTGACAAAAGTATTCAATTATTTTTCCAGAAAAATTATGGGGTCAATTCTGATGTTCTTTCGCTAATTCGAAGTGTCTTCGCTTCATTCATGATTTTTTTCACAATTTTATTCGACGATGTCATAAACTTCAAACTTTCATCATCTAATCATCTGAAATTTTTTCAAATTTTCTATAATCTTTCGAAATTTATATGACTTTTTTTCAAGAAACTTGAAAATTTTTGTGGAATTGTGGAGAAAATCCGAAGAATTACCAAATTATTTCCTCCTTTCGTATTTCAATTAATCAGAGTGCAGTATTCGGGCTTTCATGACTGCTTCGAATCAGTTTTATTTGCGAAATGCCGCCCTTTCCTATCAATTGTTTTCCCATTATTTATTCAACAATCCTCGAATATTTGAGAGATATTGTAAATGCTTTGTAATTTTCAAAAACTCCATAGATTGTCTTTAAGTTCTTCAGAAAACCTCATAATTGTCTTGAATTTTTGGAAAACTCCCGAATTATCTTACATTTGGGGAAAAAATTGACAGTTCTGATTTTTTTGGAAACCTGCAGCCTTCCTCAAAGTTTCTATAATTCATTCCCTATTCACCCCCTTAGAGATGGATTTTGTAACGAGGCTGAAACACGTATTTATTAATTTCTAACAATCTCTTGATGAGTGCTCACATAAAAGATAAAACCTACTCTAAAATTTTCATATTATCAGTTTCAATAGTTTCGACTTTTGATTACTATCTTAGTCAAGCTGAAGGGCTCTCTTACCATATTTATAACACAATTCCGGCTGCAATGTTCATTTTGCCTTTTTTACCGTCGGACTCAGAATTCCTTTCTTCCATTCATTGTTCATAATCATTGTCATTGCAAAAAGCAGTGCGACTGATGAAAATGAGGTGCCTCAATTTATTAACTATGAAATATTTATATTGCAATAAATAATCTGCGCATATGCTAATTCCTCTGCTCACTGAATAAGATTTCAATCATAATTACAATCCAATTTCTACTCGAACATAATTGGAAGAGTAAATTGCCGAAATTCAATGTTTGGTGATACTCTGGTAAAAGTGCTTGCCAACACCGTGATACAATTTTTCAATCAGTTCACTCGGTAATTCAATTAATCTATTGTTCATATCATCAACATAATTCCCCATTTAGAATATTGTCACCGCATGTTTTCAGCACCAAATTTTGGAAATTAAAACGTAAAATGACAATTTGACTTCTGCTTGATTCTTTTTTGTGAATCTGAAATTCATGTTAATGTGTCAGATATTATGAAAATATCATCATTCCTGTTCTCTACTGTTATGGAATATTGAGCCACAGCTGTTCATTCATAACTGAATTTTTTTATTCCTATATTATTATTATTCTTTGTTCAACGTGAAAAAATCTATCATCATTTGCACTGTAGTGCATTCAGATTCTTCTGCACTTCATGTAAAAAATGTCATAATAAACTCATAATTCTAGTTATTGATTCTAATCAACTTTGGAGAAAACCGTAGTAAACGCAACATTAAGAAAGTTGAATCATTCTATTGCCCCCGACCTAAATGATTAGAACAATTATAATTGGTTTATCAATCGAAAATACAGAGTAAGAAATTGGGTGCAGAATATTCACGTTTTAAATGAAAATTCAAGCAACTTTTTATTTTCATACTGTTAAGAAATGTTGAATTCCATTAAATTTTCAGTTAATTTTTAAATTTCATGACTTTCCTTTCTCAAATTAAATTAAATGCCTTGCTCCTAAAAATTACCACTCAACTATCCATGGATTTCAATTTTTTTCAACAGTATAATTGCTAGGAAAAAATGAAGTCGACTTTCTGAAATACACTAATGAAATGATTGGAAAATCACAATTTTCGAAGACCACAATCGTTTTTTATATAAATAATCCAATAGCAATCAATGTTTCACTGAAAGAATAATTTTTTTCGTGTAATGGGACCTGAAAAACCCCATCCTTGCCTTCGACTCGGAAGGCAATCTTGCACGTGGAGGACGGTGATCTGTTTTCCAAGGCTCGGGCATGTAATGTACTATTCCTGAATTATAACGAATTCTTCCGTTTTCAGAATTTCACCAAAAATTAATTCCATGTAAAAAAAATCAATATTATTTGATTTTGTGATATAAGTATTGACTTCATTAAACAAACCATCGAATAACCAAAATCGAATGAAAAATTTAAAATTGAATATTTTTAGATTTTCTATTTTTTTTCAATTCATTCTCGACATTCAAGTTCATTAATCATCTATAATTTAATATTGTCAGCTCGTAACTTTCNAAAGTTCTCATGAGAATGCGTCTTTCATCCGCCGCAATGACTCTGAAGATAACATCATGTGGCAATTTATTCGAACGACACTCTATTTCTGTTTCATACGTTCATGATCGAACACGTCCGTTCGACTTCGACTTTCGGTGAATCGATTCGACATTTTTCAATTCGAGTTTTCATTCGGCAGCCATTATGCTTTCCTTTATATATAAGGATTGGGCTTGTCATAATTTTATACCTATAATTGAAGCTCATGTATATTCTACTTGTTATGCGCATGCGCATATGATATTGGTAATGCGCATGCCCATATGAAATTCCCATGATCGATATATCGAGAAATAGTTACAATCGACTATCTCCATGAAATCCGCCATGTTCGATTAATGGCCCATCTCTCTTTTTATATAGGATGTGAGGCTCAGAGCTGGAGCCACTTCCAATACTCCCTCCCGACTGCTCCTGGATCCTCAGTTTCTTTGGAGTTTCTTAATCATTTACTTTTTGTTCTTCCCTAAACAAACATATAAACAGCAATTAAATATTTATGCTGATTTACATTCATCATTTCATCAACTTGACGTTTGTGTAATTCAAACGCCAGAGGTTTAGTAAACACGTCGGCTAATTGATTTCTCGAACTAATCCATTCAACTTTTATCAAATTAAGCTTCACACATTCTTTGATGTGGTGAGCTTTTACGTCAATTATGTGTCTTAATTTATTCTCCCCATTAATCTCTGTGCTACTCGTCGCTGCCATGTTGTCACACCACAACGTCATTGGCAACTGGGGTGGAAAAATTAATTTTAAAGAGTTGAAGATAGACAACAACTCTTGACTCGCTTCACTCATCGCGACATATTCAGCCTGGCAAGTAGATAGAGCAACGTACGACTGTTTGTGAGTTCTCCAAATAATTGTGTCACCAAACAGTTTAATTACATAACCGCACGTTGTTAGAGATCCTTTGCAGTCAGCAAAACTAGCATCTGAGTATGCTTCAATCGCGTCAGTCTCACCAGCATATCCCAGACCCAGAGCAGATGGACCCTTCAAGTATCTCAGTACTCTTTTAACCATTTTCCAATCCTCATCTGTTGGACTCATCTGGTGTCTGCTTAATACATTGACTGCATAGGAAATATCGGGTCTTGTCGTACCGGCTAGATATAACAAGCTACCAACAACCTCTCTATATGGACAATTCATCTTCTCATTTCGTGGAACAAAAATCTCACTATCAACATCAGACTCTCTCTGTTTTCGCTGGTGGTTAGAAGCCTGTGCAGTCAACATTGGAGTTCTTTGAGGATGGGAATCCTCAAATCCGTATTTTGTTAATAATTTCTGTACATATGACTTGACTCAATTTAAGAATTTTGTTTTCGCGATTACGTTCAATTGAAATATTTAAAAATTCTTTAGGTTCACCTACAACTGTCATTTCAAATGCATAACTCAAGGCTGCTTTAAATTCGTCAAGTTTACTTTTATCATTACTTGCCATTATAATATCGTCGACATTCCACAGCAAGATCAAATGTTTATTATCAAGACTCCAAGTAAATAAGCAAGGCTCTAGATCAGAGTTAACAAGACCAACGCTAAGAGTGACTTCAGTGAATTTTCTGTTCGAACGTTTTGGACTTATTCGAAGTCCATAGAGAGTCCTTTCTAGCTTACGGACTTTCGTCTTCCTATCCAGATCTGAATGTAGAGTTCCCTCAGGAATCTCCCTGTAAATTTCCTCGTCGATTTCACCATTTAAGAATGCCGTCTTTACATCTAGTTGACATGTTTCTAAATCATATTTGTTAATAATTGCAAATACGGCCCTGACCAAATTCATTCTTGATACTGGTGCCTAAGTCTCTCGTAATTCGTAGACATTTCGATCTTTAAATCCTCGAATGACTAGTCTGGCGTTATGTCTTATTTTTCCAGCTGCTTTTAATTTACGTTTAAATACCCATTTTGAATCAATTATATTAGCTTTCTGACCAATTTTGTTACTGATGGGTCAATCTACGATTTTCCAAATTTTATTTTTATCCATTGAATTTAACTCGTCCTCTACTGCTGCAACCCAGTCATTCTTGTCTACTCTTTGCATAGCTTCTTTGAAACTTATCGGATCTGAATTTATGTCAGCCAGAAGAGCATGACATATCTCATCAGTTGAATTGTCCAAGCCTAGTTCATCCTCACCCTGTGATAAACACGCCAAAAGTAATCCTGAACTCAAATTTTCATTAATTGGTAATTTCGGGAGATCTGTTTCGCTAGATGATTTACTTTGTTCTTTTATTTCTGACCCTGGGTTTACCTTCTTCGGTCTACCTCTTTTCCTCTTAGATACTCCCTCCGATTTTAATACCTTTTCCAAATCATTCTCACACTTATCAAAGACTACAAACCAATCACTTTTATTTATTACTTCTTGAGCATCAGGAAAAACCTCAATTTCACTTCTACCGTATTTATCACCATAAACCTTCTTTTCATTGAATCTAACATGTCTACTTTCATAGATTTTTCCATCCTCGGGTCTTAGCAAAATATAACCCGTATGTGTATATCCTACCAAGACACCCCTCATACCTACTGCCTTGAATTTCGGTCCAGTTTTCCTTTGAACTTTCATGTACGCTAAACTGCCGAATCTTTTAATTTTGTTAATTTCGAAACGAAGTCCTGGTGCAAACTCTTCCAATGGTGTTTTCATCTCATGTGATTTGTGAGGAGTTCAATTCTATGCGTATACAGCGGCAGACGGAGCCAGATCCCACATGATCTCTGGTAATTTCGCATCAAACATATACGCTCGAGTCTTCTTCTGAATTGTCTGATTAAACCGTTCCGGGACCCCACTATGTTCAGGAGTGTCAGGACTTGCCAATTGTAACTCTGCACCCAAACTCTTCAACACTTCAATTCTATGACCTCCTGTAAATTCAGTACCCTGATCTGACCTAAGATAACAAACCTTCGAATCCTGACCCAGTAGATTTCTACCACTCCTAACAAACATTTATAAACACTGACCAGTTTGACTTTTAGTTTTCATTGGGTACGCCATAGCGAATCTGGATTTGTCATCTATGAATACTGATATAAACCTGTATCCTTTCGTATGTGAGGCTGGGGTTATTGGTCCCATCACGTCAGAATGTATTATTTGCAAGGGTTCAGTTGCTCGATTTCTTAACTTGGGGAATGGCAATCTGTTAAATTTTGACGCCATACAAACTTCACAATCCAATAGAGATCGTCAAAAATCACATCCTTCAATTCTTTATTATTAGGAAATTTTAATTGAATGGCTTTAAGATACGCTATTGACGCATGTCCAAATCTAGCGTGCAAGGCGCTATAATTTTTCTGTATTTTATCTTTTTCATCTGTAAAGGTATTAAAATTTTCAGCACTGTTTTCAAATCGTAATTCATCTGCATTATTTAACTTTCTGTGCGAAATTGAAAAATCAAAGTTTGATTGTACATGTTGATCAAGAGTCGGTTTAGACACAATTGCAGTTTTTAAACTTTCACTAGTCTCCACCTCATCCAGTTCATTATTTTTAACTTCTTTTAGTAAATCCATGCTCCTGTCATTATTTTCAATTGAATTATTTTTGTTTGCTTCTTCATTTAAACTTGCTGTAACACTTCTAGTCATATGTTTTTTTATTTCTGCGTTATCACTTACCATGTTCACTATAAGTCTTCTGTTCACATATCTTTGCAGATGTTTATTGACTTGATTGTTGTCAAGTCAATAAAGTTCATTTATTTCTAACTCGACTATCCAGTATGGTTTTCTGTACACACCGCAAATAAATAATTCATTTCACTCTGGATTAAAAATGTCTATTCGTTTGTCATCTAGATAAATCACGAGACCCATTTCTGCGACTCGTCTTAATGACAGCAAGTTAGCTTGAAGGGCATCCGCAAACAAAACCTCGTTTATGTGAAATTTCTGACCATTTAACAATTTCTATCTCACCCACTCCCTCCGTTCCTAAGTCTGCATTTTCATTTTTATTAGCACATTTAATCACTCCTTTATTCCTTTAATCAATTGATTTAAATATTATTTTTGAATTTGTTAAATGTTCTGTTGCCCCAGAGTCAGCTAGAAACTTTGTGATAAACTTGTCTTCCTGAATTTTTACATCTACGTTCATGGCATTGCCTTTGCATAAATTATTAGTTTTGAACATAATTGACTTACCCTTATCTTTATCATTTGCTCGTGACCCTTTATTCTGCTCCTTCTTACTTGCTTTCATCTGAGCATTGTTGTTTGAAGATCCATAGCCTCCCCTACCCCTCGTCCTGTCAAATCTACCCCTTTTCACATTTCCTGACCCAGTCTCATCCTTATTTTCTATTTTTCTCTTCAATGAACCAATTGCCCTCCCAGATTCACGAAAACCTCCTCTACCACGTAAATAATTTAACCTAGGTACAGACTCTGGCTTGTAATTTGACTCACCCAACTCAGGACACTAGAACCTGGTGTGCCCATACTTGTGACATTTGTAGCACATTTTTCCTTTTCCTTTACCGGGGCAGTTCTTCCCAATGTGACCATTGTCGCGGCAACTGTAGCACTTTACATCGCTCAAGGTCATATTTGCTGCCCTAACCTCACCCACTCTAGTTTCGGGTTGCTTTCTCGTCGCCTCTTTCTGCATAATTACCAGTTTCAATTGTTCATAAGTTGGAGGGTTTTCCCCTTTTATTTTAGCTGTGGACTGCAAGTACTGTACCATTGGTACAGCTTTCATAATGGCATTATTAAGAGACAAAGGGTTAGCATCTTCTGAGGTTTCATATTTACGAGTGGCCTCCTCAAACTTCTCACAAAACTCTGTTGCTGTCGTCTGACCAATAGCATATTTCATGGTTGAGATCTCCTGTCTCACCGTGTACGAGGAAATGTAGTTTTCAAATCTTTTTATTTCTTTTAGTTTATTTAAAATTTCAATTGGATCTTGAATATTGACAACCTTTGAATGATAGTTTTTATCGATGTGATTAATTAAAATATCTCTAACTTTGTATTTCTGATCTTCAAGAATATTTTTATCTCCTTTGAATTCACTTTTATCTTTGAGAATGTGAAGAAGTTTGTGAGACCTAACCTCAGACTTGCAGAAGTCATAGAAGTGTTCAAATCTAGTGTTAGAATTTAATTTATAGTCTCTTATTACAGCTGACCCTTTGTCCATAAAACTTTGTTTAATAGAGTCAGCAACCCATTTGACACTTTCATCCTGATTGCCTCCTCCAATTTGACTCAGAAATTGTAATTTAAATTCATTAATCTGCTTTTTAAGTAAATCCCTAATTTTCTCATCCAACTTGTCCGTTTCATTCTCATTTAATTCATTAACTTTAATATTCTCGTCCAATACCTCTTCAGAGAACTCTCCAGACTCAGCCCAAGCCATTAAGTTTTCAAGATTCACTTCAATTTTGGTCAGTCTCTCTTGCTTATCATTTTTTATGTCACCTAATTCTTTAACTACGTCATTGAGACTGTCCCAGATAAACCGAGTGGTGTTTGTCTGGAGATTGGCGATCTCCTTAAGAGTGTCAGTTACTTTGTTAACTTTCTCAATTGCCAAATTTAACTTATCTTCCACTGGAATATTAGATTTGGTATTGTTAGAGTTAGTTTTTGCAGGATCTTTTGAGGGTTTTGGTATCGTGTTTCTTATTACAATTTTAGGTTCCACGTATTCGACTTTTATCACCTGGGGTTTAAATTTACCTGATTTGAGAGTATTCATTACTACTGGGTTTTCTTCATTTCCACTCGTCTGTTGCTCATCTGTTTTCTCGTCGACTCTTCCAGTTTTCTCACCCCCGTTCTTACTCTCCTCGTCTTGTTTAGATTATTATATTTTCAGGTAATCAAACGGTAAATTTTCAAAAATGAAAACATTTGATAAAGTTATTTAAATATATATACATATATTCCTTCCGTTCTTCCCGCAAAAATGTATACATTTTTAATGCCACAGAATGTATACATCTTTAATGCCTAAAGGAGGTTAGGCGGTGTTTGAGGTGAATTTGAGAGTGAATTTCTGTGGTTCTCGGTAGCTTAGTCGGCAAGAGTGCCCGGCGCGTATCTGGGAGACCCGGGTTCGATTCCCGGCTGGGTGAAGCGGAAATTTTTTCTCTCTAAACTCTAATTCTCTTAGAAATTTTTTTTTCGTGTTTTTTTTACAAAAATCGATAAAGCATTTTTATGTTTTTTTTTTAAATGTATACATTTTTGCGGGAAGAACGGATGGATGGGCATTATGGTATATGGTATGGGGCCCGATTTCATGATATAGATACCATGATAATGGTATGGTTGGCAACCCTGGGGTGATCGCTATTCATTATTATTGATCACTATTATTTCAGCTTGGGGTCGCCTGCCTCTGGAGAGCTGAACCTCTACTTCATTAGTCTATCCTCTTTGGAAATGACGTTGACGGTTACTGCCAACTTGGGGACGAAAAACTAAGGCTGAGATAATCTCAGTACGGAAAATGAGAAGTGAAACGGCTTGTTATGCACGTATCTTTGTAAATATTCATTAAAAAAAAGGGATGGCATAAATGGGAAGCGCATATGCGATTTATATTATAAAACTAAGGTCAGTTTTCACGTAATATGTCGGGTTTAAATTTTTATTAAATAACTTGCATCAAGAGGTAGTGGAGGGAGTAGTTGCTTCGTGTATAGATACGCGGTAGCACTCGGCCTGGTTTGAATGAGGAATGAGACTCGAAATAGTTACTTGGCTAATACGTTACCGCGTATCTCGACTATGAAGGCGATCGTATGGCAACGAGATAGTTACCTCTTGAATTTTTATTTTTCCGAATAAATGAGAATATTTTCATATTCCCTCGTCTCAATATTTTTCGCTCTCATACGACGTAAATTCATATAACGCCAGAGTGGCTCGAGTTTTGTTTTGGTTCCAGTGGATCAAAAAGTGTTTATCACTACAGTCACCGATGGACAGAGAAAGGTATTTCGTCGAAAATAATCTAGGAGTTATTGTCAATTCAAAATTTTCATGTTCTCAGCGAATATAATTGAATCTAACACAAGAGAAGAGATATTAAACACATACATGTATTTATTTTTCTTTCAATGGCACGTAGTGCAATATGTCACATTTTTGAATGCACATTGGTACGGCCGTAATTGGCATTTTTAATGCACGGATCGGATTGTTTTCAAACATAAAATAGATATCCTTTGTTTCCTGCCTTCAGAGGCACGTGATATCCGAAACCACAACTGAGTGCAATGGCCAGAATGAATCGGAAAATTCAACTTAGCATAACGGTAATTGACGTCTTGAACGCAAAAAATATTTGTCTTTGACTCTCAGAAAATGAAAAATGAAAAATACTACTAAAGGTTCACAACCAAGCATAAAAATGAAATTTATGTGTCTAATGAATCCGAGCCCCACGTTGGGCGCCACTGTAACGTAGCCAATTTTTGCTGGGACAAAAATGGACGTTAACTCGCCCGTTATCCTTGGTGAACTCAGAAATTGAAGAAAACTCGATGACTTTGTGCCAGTTGCTCTTTGTCTCGACGGGACCAATGGCGAGAGAGGGGCGGGGGGTGGTCGAGAGAGAGAGGGGGAGAGAGGGACGGAGGGGGCTGGAAGTGGTGGGGAGA
>NW_021681167.1:126630-127205 GCF_001412515.2 Diachasma alloeum
GAGTGGGAGGGGCGGGAGGGTGAGGGAGGAGGCGGGAGAGGGAGAGGGAGAGAGAGAGAGTGAGGGGGGAGTGTGAGAGAGAGAGAGGGGGAGAGGGATTGAGACGAGTTTCCCACTTCGGTGAAGTTTTTGGGATATTGAGCGAACCCGCTTCGGTGTGGTAATTTATCCAATTATCGTTATGATAATTGCGTTTAACGTTTCTCGCTTTGGCTTGGCGAAACTTTTGAAGTTTTGTATTTTTCGGTTTTATACTTTTCTTTTTTTATCGAGATCTGTTCAATTATGTCATGTGAGACAGTTACGCCTTAACCTTGCTCAAGTATATCAGATTGTGTCGATCATCGCGAAAACAGTTTCAGTGAAGTTGGTTTGTGCCGTGTTGTCCTCTCTTTCTTTTGGGATTATCTCTATTGGAATTACCTGGAGAACTCCTTGGCAGTCCAAGCATGGTCCAGAAAGATGAAGGGAGGCAGGAAAGGAAATTCCAAGTGAGTTTTCCCGGGGATTTATTAAGTTTCTGCGTCAGAGAGGGAGAGAGGGAGAGAGGGAGAGAGGGAGAGAGGGAGAGAGAG
>NW_021681168.1:0-108 GCF_001412515.2 Diachasma alloeum
AGAGAGAGAGAGAGAGAGAGAGCGAGAGAGGGAGGGAGAGAGGGAGAGAAGGAGAGAAGGAGAGAGGGAAAGAGAGAGAGGGAGGGAGAGAGAGAGAGAGAGAGAGAG
>NW_021681168.1:431-621 GCF_001412515.2 Diachasma alloeum
GAGGGAGAGAGGGAGAGAAGGAGAGAAGGAGAGAGGGAAAGAGAGAGAGAGAGAGAGAGTGAGAGAGGGAGGGAGAGAGGGAGAGAAGGAGAGAAGGAGAGAGGGAAAGAGAGAGAGGGAGAGAGAGAGAGAGAGAGAGAGAGAGAGAGAGAGAGAGAGAGAGAGAGAGAGAGAGAGAGAGAGAGAGAGA
>NW_021681168.1:11047-11166 GCF_001412515.2 Diachasma alloeum
AGAGAGAGAGAGAGACAGAGAGAGAGAGACAGAGAGAGCGAGAGACAGATAGAGAGACTGAGAGAGACTGACAGAGACAGAGAGAGAGACAGAGAGAGAGACAGAGAGAGAGACAGAGA
>NW_021681168.1:11459-11583 GCF_001412515.2 Diachasma alloeum
AGAGAGAGAGAGAGACAGAGAGAGAAAGAGACAGAGAGAGAGCCAGAGAGAGAGACAGCGAGAGAGAGAGATAGAGAGACAGAAAGACAGAGAGACGGAGAGACAGAGAGACAGAGAGAGAAAG
>NW_021681168.1:12783-12998 GCF_001412515.2 Diachasma alloeum
AGAGAGAGAGAGACAGAGAGAGAAAGAGACAGAGAGAGAGCCAGAGAGAGAGACAGCGAGAGAGAGAGATAGAGAGACAGAAAGACAGAGAGACGGAGAGACAGAGAGACAGAGAGAGAAAGTCAAAGAGACAGAGAGAGAGAGAGAGAGAGAGAGAGAGAGAGAGAGAGAGAGAGAGAGAGAGAGAGAGAGAGAGAGAGAGAGAGAGAGAGAGA
>NW_021681168.1:13327-13475 GCF_001412515.2 Diachasma alloeum
AGAAAGACAGAGAGACAGAGAGACAGAGAGACAGCGAGAAAGAGAGAGAGAGGGAGAGGGAGAGAGAGAGGGAGAGAGAGGGAGCGAGAGAGGGAGAAAGAGAGGGAGAGAGAAAGGGAGAGAGAGAGGGAGAGAGAGAGGGAGAGAG
>NW_021681168.1:13775-13972 GCF_001412515.2 Diachasma alloeum
GAGAGAGAGAGAGAGAGAGAGAGAGAGAGAGAGAGAGAGAGAGAGAGAGAGAGACAGAGAGAGAGATAGGGAGAGACGGAGAGAGAGAGGGAGAGAGAGCGGGAGAGCGAGAGAGAGCGAGAGAGAGAGAGAGAGAGAGAGAGAGAGAGAGAGAGAGAGAGAGAGAGAGAGAGAGAGAGAGAGAGAGAGAGAGAGAG
>NW_021681168.1:14164-14330 GCF_001412515.2 Diachasma alloeum
AGAGAGAGAGAGAGAGAGAGAGAGAGAGAGAGAGAGAGAGAGAGAGAGAGAGAGAGAGAGAGTGAGAGAGAGAGAGACCGAGCGAGAGGGGGAGGGAGGGAGAGAGAGAGAGAGAGAGAGAGAGAGAGAGAGAGAGAGAGAGAGAGAGAGAGAGAGAGAGAGAGAG
>NW_021681168.1:14739-14856 GCF_001412515.2 Diachasma alloeum
GGAGAGAGAGACAGAGAGAGAGAGAGGGAGAGAGAAAGACAGAGAGAGAGAGAGAGGGAGAGAGAGAGAGAGAGAGAGAGAGAGAGAGAGAGAGAGAGAGAGAGAGAGAGAGAGAGA
>NW_021681168.1:15195-15265 GCF_001412515.2 Diachasma alloeum
GATGGAGAGAAAGGGAGCGATAGAGAGAGAGAGAGGGAGAGAGAGAGGGAGAGAGAGAGGGAGAGAGAGA
>NW_021681169.1:0-1311 GCF_001412515.2 Diachasma alloeum
CCGAGAGAAGACGTCGCAAGAGAGCGAAGCTACATCAAACCTCGGGGGCCATTGCAACCTTGGCGGATATAGCAGCGAAGGTCGATGAGGGGAAGGGGGAGGGGGCTGTGAGGAAGGCAATAAAACACCTTCCATCAGAGCGTACCACGCCAAGCCCCTCAGTCAGACCGAAAGAAAAGAGAATGAGAACGCAGGATCCGGGCACATATCCTCAGAATACTGCGAGCTCATTCAAGCTTGCAGTTATGCCGGAGTCATATCCGGATCAGAAACTGGGCACTGAAGAGGTAACGGAGGTGAACAAACTCCTGAAGGGGGCCATTCTGGCGTTAACTGACGGGGTGAAAGCACCCACCTTCAACGGTGTCTGGGAAAGAGAAGGTGTGGCAATGGTGTACTGCACTGATGAGGAAACGGGAAATTGGCTAAAAAGCCTTTTCCCCGAAAACAAAATAGCTGGGCTTACTGTACGTGTGGTCGCAGCCTCGGAGCTTCCCAAGAAGCACAGGGTTGTACTACACGTGGAAGACCCAGATCTAACCGCTCAAGAAGCACTGTGCTTCCTTGAGAAACAGAATGCAGGACTGCAGGCCAGAGAGTGGGTTGTCGCTCGGGGCAGTGAGAGCAGGGACGCGAAAAGTGCCCACTTCGTTGCGCTGATAGACGACCGATCACTCTCTGTTCTGAAAGCCTGTAACTTCAGACTGTACTGCGGGATTCAAAAAGCCACTGTCAAGCTGCTTGCGAAAGACCTTGGTGAAAGTCAGAAAAAGGGTACATAGAGGTACTAGGAAAGTAGTCATCATTATGGCTGCAACCGGGGTACACATTGTACAGATAAATTTGCATCACAGCAAAGTAGCCTCGGCTACTCTAGTCAGGCTGTTAGCTGGGATGCAGACTGTCATAGCAATGATCCAGGAACCATGGATAGTNAGCCTGTAACTTCAGACTGTACTGCGGGATTCAAAAAGCCACTGTCAAGCTGCTTGCGAAAGACCTTGGTGAAAGTCAGAAAAAGGGTACATAGAGGTACTAGGAAAGTAGTCATCATTATGGCTGCAACCGGGGTACACATTGTACAGATAAATTTGCATCACAGCAACGTAGCCTCGGCTACTCTAGTCAGGCTGTTAGCTGGAATGCAGACTGTCATAGCATTGATCTAAGAACCATGGATACTGGACAATGCGATTTAGGGCCTCAGTGGTTGTGGCAGAATCTATTATGCAAACACTCAGGAAAAAATTAGATCTTGTATTGTTATTAAAGGACTAGACTCTTTCTTCTGTTCACAGGCTAGTGAGGGAG
>NW_021681169.1:3389-3736 GCF_001412515.2 Diachasma alloeum
GCATGCCCTTCGCAGTGGGAAAAACTCTTATTAAAGATCATTTCCAGCGAGATCACGTCAGGCGTTGGGAGAAAGTTGCGACCTGTAGACAAGCGAAACTGCTTATGAGGGAGCAACTAAGAGTTAGAATCAGAAAGCTTCTGGAGCTGCACAGAGGGGATCTGAGGGTAGCAGTAGGGCCGTGAAGACCCGTGAGGAGTTCATACAGCTCTCAGAGCTCATCTGTTTAAGATGAAACTTGCAGAACAAAAAGACTGCAGACTGTGCGGAGGCGATAAGGAGGGCCTCATCCACATTTTATGTGTATGCCCCCTATTAGCACTCCGTCGCTATAAAATCTGGGGCCA
>NW_021681169.1:3761-22551 GCF_001412515.2 Diachasma alloeum
TTTCTAACTCATATTCATCAAAGGTATGGATTGAAATATCAATTTCTCAATAAAAACAAGGCAGCTCTCCTAGAAGGCGTAAAAACACGAAAATTTAGGAAACAAAAATTTTCTCCGGTACAATGGTTGTCTCTCCCATGATGGCGTTTTTTTTTACCATATATGGATGTCCTCTATGAGAAAAAAAATATTCCACTCGAATACCGGACGGCCCTGGAGCCTAAAAAAAATAAAAAGTTAAAAATTCATCGAAAAATAGGTGTAGCTTCTTCACGCCCATGAAATATTTTTTTCCTGGAAGTACGAACGAAAACAAGAATTTTCTTGTTTTATTTGTTCGAATCGGATGCGCCATTCAAAAGTTATGAATTTTTGAAAATTTAAAGTTTGGTAGTCATTATCTCAGAAACAAAAAATCATGAAGCAATGAAATTTAGCAGGAATACTGTCTATATATAGTAGTTCGACATGCGGCAATCAAATCATTTTTTCTAGACAAAAAAAATCCGGGTTGGCTGAGTTGACATGGAATGTCCCATAACCAGTCTCGCCTTGTATCGCGTCTCACCGTTCGCTTCTATCGTGCGTTTAAATACCCATCTAGAGTCAATTATATTAGCCTTCTGTCCATTTTGATTACTAATCGGTCGGTCTACAATTTTCCACACTTTATTTTTAATCATCGCAATCAGTTAAGCTCTTCTTCTACTGCCAGTGTCCAACGGCTGTTATCTTTTCTCTGCATCGCGTCTTTATAGTTAATTGGATCTGAATTAATACTGGCAAGAACAGCATGGTAGACCTCATCAGTGGACTCGTCCAGATTCAGTCCATTCTCACCTTGTGACAAACAAGCCAGAAATAAGGCTTGTTTGGCTTAAAGGCTTAAAGGCTTTCAAGCTCGCATCGATTGGCAAATCTTCAAAGCTTGAATCCTGTACTGACTCACCTGCAGGTTTGCATACCTTAAGACTTGGAGTTTCCTTCATTGGTCTGCCCTTCTTTCTCTTCGTCTCTCCCTTCGATTTGGACGTTTCATTCAAATCGTTCACGTCTTTTTAAAATTCTACAAACCATTTGTCTTTTTTTGTCACTTCTTGAACTTCTGGGTTCTCAATCTCACCATTCTTGTACCTATCACCATAGAGCTGTTTCTTGTTAAATCTTATGTGTCTACTTTCGTAGAACTTTTCTTCTTCTGGTTTTAGTAGTATGTATCCTGTTGGAATGTATCCAACCAAAATACCTCTCGCACCTTCTGCTCTGATTTTCGGTCCTACCTTTCTCTGTACTTTCATGTACGCTAGACTTCCAAATCTATTAATCTAATTCACATCAAAGCTATGTCCCGGCGCAAACTCTTCCAGTGGAGTTCTCATCTCATAGATTTATGAGGAGTTCGATTGAACGTATATATAGCGGCAGACAAAGCAAGATCCCACATATTCTCCGGCAATTTCGCGTCGAACTTGTAGGCATGCACCTTTTTCTGGATTGTCTGGTTGTATCGTTCAGCGACTCCATTGTGTTCTGGAGTATCAAGACTTGCCAGTTGTATTTCCGCGCCTAACATTTTCAATACCTCAACTGTATGTGCCCCAGTAAATTCCGTACCTTGATCTGACCTAAGGTAGCACACCTTCGCGTCGTAAACCACTAGATTTCTGCCACTTCTAGCGAACATTTCAAAGCAGAGATCCGTTTCACTTTTAGCCTTCATCGGGTATGCCATTGCAAATCTCGATTTATCGTCAATGAACACAGATATATACCTGTATCCCTTTGGATATGAGCTCGGAGATATTGGTCCCATGACATCAGAGTGTATTATCTGCAAGGGCTCTGTTGCTCGCCTTCTCACCTTGGGAAATGGCAGTTTGTTAAATTTAGAAGCTAAACACACTTCACACTCCATTAATGACTCATCAAAATTCACGTCTTTTAGTTCTTTATTGTCCGGAAATTTTGATTGTAAAACTTTGAGATATGCTATCGATGCATGACCGAACATAGTATGCCATAGCATGGCTTGGCTATTATCCTGAATTTTATTTTACTCAATTCCAAACAGATCAAAAACCTCACCGCTCTCATCTATTTGTGCCTTGTCTATCTCATCAATCTTTCTAGCCCAAATTGAATAATCAAAATTGGATTGTTCGAATTGATTTTGAATCGGTGTAGGGGCTTCTTTACTATCCGGTTTGTCATCTCGCCCGACTTCGGATTGCTCATTATTTCTCACCTCTGTAGACCCTTCTTCAATCCGTTCCTTACACTCAGTTGAAGTTTCCATCGCCGAAACCTCAACTGTTAGGCGGTGTTTGAGGTGAATTTGAGAGTGAATTTCTGTGGTTCCCGGTAGCTTAGTCGGTAAGAGTGCCCGGCGCGTATCTGGGAGACCCGGGTTCGATTCCCGGCTGGGTGAAGCGGAAATTTTTTCTCTCTAAATTCTAATTCTCTTAGAATTCTTTAATGCCTAAAGGAGGTTAGGCGGTGTTTGAGGTGAATTTGAGAGTGAATTTCTGTGGTTCCCGGTAGCTTAGTCGGTAAGAGTGCCCGGCGCGTATCTGGGAGACCCGGGTTCGATTCCCGGCTGGGTGAAGCGGAAATTTTTTCTCTCTAAATTCTAATTCTCTTAGAATTTTTTTTTTTTCCCCTTTTTTATTTCTAAAGAATTCTAAGAGAATTAGAATTTAGAGAGAAAAAATCTGTTTGGCTGTGACACTTCGCGTCATGTGTCTTTTTATCTCTATTTCACCACCTACCATATTGGCTATAACTCGTCTAGTTATACTTTTCTGTACTTTCCTATTGAACGGACTGTACTTGTTTACTTCCAAATCTACTAACCAATATGGTTTTCTATACACGCCTGAAATAAATGACTCATTTGATTCTGGATTGAAGATATCTATTTTCAGGTCATCTAGATATATCGCAATACCCATCTCTGCGAATCGTCTTAGAGACAGTAAGTTAGCTTGAAAGGCCTCAGCAAATATTACCTCATTTATTCCAACTTTCTCACCGTTTAACAATTAAATTTCTACTTGACGTACTCCTTCCGTTCTCAAATCCGCTTGTTTATTTTTATTCGCGCATTTGATCACGCCTTTACTTTGTTCGTCGAGGAACTTGAAAATTAGTTTCGAATTCGTTAAATGCTCCGTAGCACCAGAATCTGCTAGAAATTCAGTAATAAATTTGTTTTTGTCGAAACAAAAACCCACGTGCAATGCCTGACCTTCACAAAGCTCATCATCTACTTCCATGCACTCTCCTGTCTCATTCGAATCTAACTCACCCTTCTCTTTGTTATCTCCTCCTGAGGTTTTGCATGAGCCCTCACCATGTTACAATTCTTCCAACTCATCCCTCAACATATATTATTCCCACCTATTTCAATCTATTTTTATTTTAATTTTCTTTGGGATTTTCAGTTCCCGAATTAAATATTTTATTTTTCTCCCGGATTTTCGTTTGATGGTTTGGCCAACGTTTGTTGTCCACCATCTTGTCTCCCAGCGTCCACGTTGTTTCTGTGATGACGCGATCCCTTTCTGTTGCTTGGAAGACGCTTACCACCAGTATAGCACATTCAACCGTACTTACGCCTCTCTCCTTCTGGCTTTTCCAGCTTCCCAGCCTTCCCTCGCCTTTCCTCACCACCTCAGACTATCAGACACTTGCCACTATGTTCCTGAGGGTTTGTCCTTATTTTTCACTATCACTGTAATTTTTCTTTTTCACTTGAGTTTTTATTTGCGCAGTGGAAGGGTGCTGGGCCCATAACCTGTTGGATGGCGGGTGTGGACAAAATAAATGGTACACGGGTTTTATTATTAGAACACTGGTTTATTGGCTACAACACGTCTCGCGGCTTGCGTCTCGCAGTAGAGTGAACTCTCACAAGTTACAACCTGATAGAGAGGAGACCCGCGCATGCGCAAGATCTAGTCTCCCCATAATGAATATATATGTCATACGCAAGGGCCTAACCCCAGGGGGACCGGGCGCTGGCGCCACCTTTCCAACACTTATCCATTTTCTCCGAAATTTCCTCTGTGCCGTAATCCAAATTTAGCTCCAGACTGTATTTTTCACACAAGAATCTATTATTCAATCGAAACGAGGCATTTTTTTATAAAAATCATTAAAACACAACTTTATAAAATAGTTGACATGATATATATATATTTTTTAAATTTATTTCTCTAAAAGAGCAAAAGGGAGTGAGACTACATTTGGGACCGCGGAAGACGCGAAAATGGACCGGAACGAACAACTGCGGGAACTAACTTTGGGGTGCATTGATGTACTTTTATTAACTCGCATTGTAAATGGGGCATTCCATGTCCATTCGACCGGTTTAAACCCTGACCATCTCAGATTCGTTTCATTTTTTTTTCATGATTTTACTCGCTGAAAAATGCGCCTTGATTTTTTTTTTTAGATTTTTTAAATCAATTTTTTAATTTTTTATCAATTTTTGAAGTAGATTAACGAAAGCCCCATTTTGAAAATCTGAAAAAATTCACAATAACTTAATGCTACCAAAAAGTTGTTTCAAGCTATTTTTTAGAGTGGAAATAGAAATAGTACGCCCTACGCTAGCCCTATTTCTGTATGCGCTAGAAAAAAAATTACATTTTATCTATGGAATTTACGTTAACGGGAGTGCTGAATCCGAATCCGAGGTTGATTTTTACAACTTATGGTCAGGTCTATTTATTTATAACAATTTTATTGTTTAATCGATCATGTCATGGAAGCGATTGCAGATAGAGAAAAAAATTTTAAACAAAAAATGTTTGCTATGTAAAAATACACATTTTTTATTTTATAACTTTTTCTCCTAACTATGATAGATAAAGAGTTATCACGGATGGAAGGGAAGTGGACAGCACGTTAACACTTGCGCGGATGTTGGGGCGCTTCGATGCGTTCATTAGCAAAGTCGATCTAGATAGAGGAGAATGGTTCAAACGAAAAATGTTCATCATTGAATTTGACATTTTAATTGATGATTTGCCATTTGATCCGTCAATGTTTTATGAATTTTCTAAGTTGATTGACGAAGGCCCCTACTGGGCAATTTGAAAAAAAAAGAAAAATTTTTTATTACCAACAAAATATTATTTTACGGCATCTTTTAGAGTGAATATGGAAATTAATCGTATAATAGCTGCATTGATTCAAAAAAATACTCATTATTGTCAGACTATAATTTTTTTTGCAAATACTAGTTATTTCTATTTTATTTATTTATTTAATAATGCTTCAATGGAGGCCTATGATGCTCCAATAGCATGGGGGATACAACGTGTTGGTACATAACATAGAAAATAGTTTGATCAATTACATGATGTCATATTAAACAAAATAATAGCCATAAATGAATGAATGAATGTATGTTGGCGGCGACTCGCAGTGGGAGAGGACAACAAAGCAAAATATAAACTATAATAGTTGGAGTGTTTAAAAAGGGCATGTCAGTCCGGGGTTATTTGGTTTCTGAGGGAGAAGCTCTGAAGTGCGAAGTCCCAAATATCCTTGAGACACCTCAGATCGTTGGAAGCAAGTAAAAGGCCCAGGACTTCGTCGTCGGTCTTCCCGAAAACGTCAAGGGGTAGGTGACGGGTCAAAAAGTAAACTCTAAAGGGGGAATAGAGAGGACAGTGGAGGAGAATATGGGATATTGTTTCTTATTTGAGAGCATGGAGGGACAGACAGAAAGGGCAGTGTAGGGAGGGGGAGATTTTTAGGGAACCGTTGCAAAAGGAGAAGGAACAGGTGTGGATGCTGGCGAGTCTCATTTGAGCTTGGGAGCGTTTGAAGGATAGGGGTAGACGGAGTCGGAGGTAGTGGGCCGTGGGGTCGGTGGAAGTTCTGGGAAGAGAAAGTTGGGAGGAAGTAGAGTTGACATGGCGAGAGAAGTCTTCCAGGCGGAGGAGAGTTTCGTAGTTACGAAACACGGTGTCGGCACGCTCCGTCCAGGTCGCAGGATCCAAGGAGCTGAATAGGTCTTTGGCCCCGACATTTCGAAGAAACTTCCTGAAGAAGGTCATCCAGTTGTATAGAGAAGTGTCGGGATATTCATTCGCAAGTTCCAAGAGCCTCATTATGCAGATTCTCGGGTGTCTTTGGGTATCCATGGTCAGGACCTTGATGAACTAACACCAGATTATCTTCATGGCTCTGAAGGCAAGCTTGAGACTGCCCGTCTCCAGTCTTACTACCTAATTGGCGGTGTTCCTCGGGAGTCTTAGCAGTCGTTTGAAGAAGTCACATTGGATGATCTCGATCTCTTCCAGGCCGACTATCCCCCATGCTGGGATGGCATATAGGAGGGTTGAGGACACCAGGCTGTTGAACAGTTTTGTGTAAGAGGACCAGTTATCACATTTAGATCTGAAGATTGTTGAAAGGGTGCTGGCGGAGGCAGATCTGGCTTTTCCAATAGCAGAGGCCGTTGGGACCTTTGGTTTCGCTGTACTAGAGATGAGAACGCCCAAATAGGCGTAGGTGTGCACCAGCTCGAGGAGTGTGCCTTTGTAGAGGGTGAAACGGGTGTCAATGGTTTTTGGACGACCAGCTGTCTTGAACGTCATGATCTTTATATTGGAGGTGTGCACCGCTACATCTTTGGTATCGCAGTAGTCTGACAGGGTGTTAAGGAGTTGTTTGAGCTTGACGTGAGAGTCTGCAAACAGCACCGTGTCGTCAGCGAAAAGCTGCATTAAGATGTCCGTGTGGCCGTCGATGTTTAGGCCGATATGTCCTCTGTCTCTGAAGAAGGTCTCGAAGTCAGAGACGTACAGGAGGACAAGGAGAGGGCTCAGCGTTTCGCCCTGCAGAACTCCTTCTGTCATTTGGAAAGTGTCAGAGAGGGCACTCTGGCTGCGTACCTGAAGCTGCGGCTGAGAGTAGAGGGACCGGATGATGTTGATTATCTTGGAGCTTACACCGATATCTTGGAGTTTGAGCCAGAGTTTGTCGTGTGGAATACTGTCGAAGGCTCTCTTGAAGTCTACGAAGACGGCGTAGACCTCTCTTCTGGGCAGTCTCAGCTGCAGGTGGATTGCAGAGAGAAGGCAGAAGATGGCATCAGTGCAGCTTCGACCTTCTCTGAACCCATGTTGAGACTGGGAAAGGAAGAGGTTTGCTTCAACCCACTTTACCATCCTCTTCCTCAGGATCTCGGTGAAGAGTTTGGTGCCAGTGTTGACGAGGGCATTGCCACGGTAATTTCACGGGTCATCGCGGTCGCCATTCTTGAAGATCATGGTGAGCACCACTTTGGCCCAGTTGGACGGGACTCGCTCAGCAGTGAGGATCTTATTGAAGATACCCAACAGCTTCTCTTTCCATTGCGGGGTCAGTCCTTTAAGAACTTCATTAGTGACCCCATCCAGGCCGGGTAATTTGGAGTTCTGTAGACTTAATATGCTGGAGTTTAGCTCAAGGAGAGAGATCTCACCATCCAGTTCGGGTACCGAGGAATAGACTGTTTGGATGGTGCAGGGGATCCTGGGGGGAGGTAGATAGTTCTGTAGTACCCATTCCATACTTTGTGACCTTTTCCTTAATTACAATAAACTAATTCCTGAAATGAGGAGAGGGTAATTAAAGAAAGAGGGCAAATAAAGGGTTTAGTTTAAATAATGAATTATATTCTCTGAACTTTACATTAAATAAATCGTCAGAAGACGTCAAAAAGGCCTTTACTCGAGATCTAGGGAAGTGGGGGGGGGAGGCCAGGCAACTTTAGTACACGTCAAAAGGATGATTCTAATTCACAAAAAAGGGGGGGAGAAGCTAGTCGAATCGAGGGGAATAAGTAAGAAAAGATGAATGAATTAATGACTCTACTGAGGGGAAGAAAGAAATATGTAGGCTCACCGTTGGGGGGGGGGCGGGTAAAATGGGATGATTTTCGGGGGCAAGGGGGAAAATGAAGGGGATAACCTGTACTCACATCGACCAAAAGGGCTTCACAGAAAAGTCCTCTAGAAAAGTCTTCAAAAATAGTCCTCCGGGCCTTCGTTCCTCCTTCAAACTCCAGGGGCTCCCAAGCGAGAGCTGGGATGGACTTCAATTTATCCAATAATCCTCTTTACTTTTTCACCAAAATAACTTCTGGGGCAACTTTACTATTCACGATTAATTAATTCAAGTGGGCACGTGGCAATTCACAGGGCAGCTGTAGCACGAGTGAGGCTTTCTCCTCACTTCTCCTTCTTTCTCCTTAATTCGGGTGTCTTCGTTTCCGCCTTTCGTTTAATCTCGTCATCTCATCGTGACACCTCGCCAATACTCGGGACCAGTCAAATATCTTCATGGGCAGCCGAAGTGCTAGGTCAAGAACGTGTGAATGGGGCCATCGAGGGTGAAGATTTATTCCAGGGCTAGTCTCTGGGACGTTTCTAGGGGGGGGCACCGGCTCCAGTAGTCGATCGAGGCGAGCCGGAACTGGTGACTTCCTTCGGTAAGTGTTCGAGGTTGATTCCAGGGGCAAGGGTAGAGGGGTAACGAGGGGAAAATCTGGGGAAGGGGAATCCAACGGTGGCGGGATTTTAACTTTTCGGGGCCTGAGTGTGTTTGGGAAAAAATGTGGTAAAAACAATAAAAAATTAATAATGTGCCTCGTCACAACTTCAACTAGTAGTCCCGCCTCTCTAAATCCACCAACCGATCTAAGTCTCTTGACAGCCTGCCAAAAGTCTTTGGGACTGAACAGATTGGCGAATGAGTTGATAATTGAGCTCTCGTGAAGTTTTTTCATCGATTCCTTTAGGAGCTTGTAGGATTTTTTGAGTGCGACGTAGGTGGTCTTGTCGTTTGCTTCGAAGTGTGATGAAAAACAGGTCTTAAGGGCGGCTCGAACCTCCGCCTTGAGAGCAATATATTCCGCATCAAACCAGGGCTTGCGACATTTGGTGGTGGTCGCACCAGAGGTAGGGACAAAAGGTCTGGAGTTTGAGATCGCATCGGCTTGCCGAGCGGCCTCCCACACTGCTTCAACAAAATCGTTGTACGTGTAGGGTGTGATTTCATCGGCGAAGGGGGTGAGGGGTTGGATCGGAGGGAGAGCACGTTGAAAGGCAGGTAAGGAATCGGGGAGAAGGGAGATTCTGGGGGTTGGAGTTGTCCTGATGGGCTTAGTGGGGAGGATTGTACCAGATCGAGGGGGGGAGAGAGAGGGTTACACCAAAGGTCTTGAGAAAGAGGAAAGTGATGGGAGGAATCGAGATCGGAGAGTACTTTGAGGCCTTTGATGATTTCAAGGTCCGGTGAAGAGCACCAGACCGTATCGTTGATGGATTCACCTCTGCCAGAAAATGCGAAATTAGCAGGGGAGTCGCTCTGAGTTCTACCGTTTAAAATCGTTATACCAATTGTTGTCATAAGATCGAGAGTTGGTGCGCACCTGTCGTTTATTCTGGGATCTAACGTCGTCATGACACGATTGAGGCTCGTACGTTCGAAAAAGGAGTATTCGGCATCGGCCCCCCCACGCGTTCCAAACTCCTCCTAGCAGTAGAGGGGCCTCCTCACTGGAAAGGAAAGTGTGGAGGGGGCATATGGTGGAATTACAAGGCGCCCCCGATTGGTGCCCCCGTTGAGGGCAAAACTCGTCGGCAAGCTTTGTTGGATGAGGGGATCACCACCGTCAGCAGAGGTTAGTCCACAAACTGCTTGGATGGTCAGCTGGGGTCCGTTGCCAGCCTTTACCAGGTTGTTCATGGTTTTATTCCAGACGAATTAGATTTCATCAACCTCAAGAGGTTTGTATCCGATTCTGATTCTGTGCTTCTTCCGCTTGAGGACCTTGGAGATATCACGAATGAATTTAGCTATGCGATCATAGCCCCTTGTCAGGTCACTATTTATGAAAACCTCTTTGAGCTGATGCGACTTCTTGGTCTCAAAAATGGCTAATTTGGTGTCCTGGGAGTCAAGTTCGACTTTGATTAAGGGTCTGCCTCCCTTGTTGGAAATAACTCTGGCATTGCGTGTGGAAGTGTTAACGCCCAAGGAGTTTGATAGGAAAGACTCAATCTCTTCCTTGACATTCTTCGCTGAATCTAGTTTGAGGCCGGAAATGATAATGTTGTTTTTTCCATCCTCTCTTTCGAGCTCCTGCACCCTCTCATCAAATTTAGCTGACAGAGCCAGGACAGCCTCTTGAGCACAGGGGACTAACACCTCGTCAACACGAGCTGAGGTAGCAGCCTGGATTCTTGAATCGATCTGGGCTTGGTCTAGGGGAGAGATGTTAGTGATTTGGGATTTAAGTTTATCCATTTCCTTGTTGAGGTTCGAGACCGTCCTTGACCTTGGTTATTTCCTGCATGACTTCACCCTTGAGCTGCTCTAACTTGTCGTCCTCTCTAGCAGCGGTGTCAGTAATAAGTCTCGAGAGATCTTTCAGGCTGCTGAAGTTAGCATTCATGTCCTCCAGTTTCTTCAGGATGATTGCTTCCACTGGGCTGGCCGTCTCGCTTTCCTTGTCATTAAAAATAATAGTAGATGACAGCGGATATTCAGAAGAAAGATTCAGAAATTCCAGGGAGGTGTCGGATGTATTGAGGTCAGCACCTAAATGGGATGGGTAGCCTACAGGGATTCTGGGAGTCTTAGTGGCTCTTATCGCATCAGGTGAGAGATCAGATTTGTTGTGATCACCCCTCTTTCTCTTTTCCGTCTTTTTTTTCTCAAGAATTTCGTTTAGGGTGAGTATGGAGGGAGATTTAATATTCTTCCAGTTTTCAGCCAGGGATTTTCTTCCTGCGGAGCGTTTGGGTGTTTCGGGCTTTTCAGTTGCAGCTGAGGAAAGCAATGACCCCTTGAAAGTACATGAGAAACCTGGAGCTCCGGCTGATGATCCCTTCGAGGCTCCTAATATCATTTTCGGCGCAGAGACCACGCCAGGTGGCCCGACATCAACCTAGCTTGATACGGAGGCGGTGAAAAACCTAACCTCCACCGTAGGATAGTCACCAGTAAAGTAACAAAAATTGACTCAGAAGCTGCACAAGTCACCTGGAATATATGTTCAGGTCACGAAGAGCACCTCCAGTTACTTGAAACAAGTCTTATCAGGCCCTCCTCAACCCCACATCAGTCAAAAAACAGATAAAAATACACACAACACAAAAATACACCCACTACGTTTGCCGCTAACACAGCGGCCAATACTAGTTATTTCTATAAATTGAATTCCGATTTTGTTCATGATTTTTTTTTCTCAATTCTATATCATGAGATAAGGCTTCAGTTGAAATTTCAGTCCAAGAGAAAATTTTTTGAACGAGTTACGATTTTTTGTAAATTTTGCGTTTTTTTCGCTTGTAAAAAAATTCTTATCGCTTTTGATTCCCACTGAACAAAATCGGTGTCATCGAATTTTTTCGACTCCCGGTTTCATGTGGGATCGCCCAACAAGAAGGAATTGAATAGTTGATGAATATCGAGACAAGTCAATAATCAAGTCGAAGTAAGCCCTAAAATGTAGATTTCTGCGAATCTCCATGGAATTTTTTCTCCATATTCTGCGATTTTAATGATTAAGAGTTGAAGTTCGAATCGTTCCCTCAAGAAACTAAGATTGATAAGTTTTTGGAAATAGATTGGCGGTATTCACTGTGCTCAATGACAAAAAATTTGTATATCTGGAAAAATATATGAATTTTATCCTGCGGAATTCAATTCTCCTCTATCTCGATCGAGTTTGCCAATAAACGCATCGGAGCGCCCCAACATCCGCGCAAGTGTTAACGTGCTGCCCACTTCCCTCCCATCCATGATAACTCTTTATCTATCGCAGTTAGCAGAAAAAGTTATGCGATAAAAAATATGTATTTTTATATAATAAACATCTTTTGTTTTAAATTTTTTTCTCTATCTGCAACCGTTCCCGGGATATAATCGATTAAACAATAAAAATGTTATAAATAAATAGACCTGATCGCAACTTGTAAAAATCGATATCGGATTCGGATTCAGCACTTCGGTTAACGTAAATTACATAGATAAAATGTAATTTTTTTCCTAGCGCATACAGAAATAGGGTTAGCGTAGTGCGTACTATTTATAATTCCACTCTAAAAAATAGCTGGAAACAACTTCTTGGTAGAATAAAATTTTTGTGAATTTTCTCAGATTTTTAAAATGGGGCTTTCGTTGATCTACTTAAAAAATAAATAAAAAATGTGTAATGGACCCGAGCGGTTGGGTTCAATTAGGGATGAATTACACGCGGGTAGATAATAGAAATAATTACTTTATTGGGAATTGGTTTTTTTTAATCATTAATTTAAAAGTTATTGAATAAATAAAACTCGGTTTGATACTGAATGTATCAAGCGAGTATAAAGTATAAAGAAGGTAATCAAAGAATTGACAAGTAACTGGCCCCGAGACAACGATTACACGAGTTTTTATCACCTTATGTAATACGATTGCATCAGGTCATTGTTCTTCGTCGCACACCCGCAAGGCATCGGGTGACGTCTTCCCGGTGTACGCGAAGGCCAGTCGTCGGGGCGCAAAGTGCTGACGCTGCACCCCAGTTATCTGTATTCGACGTTAACTCGTGAAGTTTTATTCACGAGTTTTTAATGTTATTTTATATTTCTTCATTCCACTGTTTGTTTCGAATAACTTGTGCCACTTTTGTCACTTCATGTTATTCGAATAAGCAGTTGAATTTTGAGAAGTTATTTGGGGCATAACATCCCTCCCCGCCAGGGAAGAAAATTACTACCCTCAGGAATTTTCTCTATTAACCCTAACTCACCGATATAAACCTTAATTAATAAGGTTTTTTACATTAATAATCAATATTACAAATTAAATACAATACATAAATTCTTATGCTACTTCGAAGCTAGGCGTTTCTCTTTTGGGTGCTGGCCAAGGTTTTCGACACCAGCAGTAAAGGGTTAGCCCCGAGATGAATGCTAGAATCACCATTACCCCGGTGAATATCGATGATGGGTGTGTAAGAAATTCTCGATAATCGAACTTCTTTTCTATCCGGTTCAGATCTTCTTTCTCAGCTGCCAGTTGCACGTGGAGCCCTTCCAGCTCTTTCACGTTTCCAACGACATTGTTCAGCTGGATGTCACTCAGATTGAATCTTCGTTGCTCGAGCTGAGTGGTGGTGACGTCATCTAACGTCAAGTTCAATTTTGGGTGAACATGAGCGTTGTATGTTACCTCATGTGACTTCCGCCCTCTTATGGTGAAGTCGGAAGCGACTATCTCGCAAAAGTCCTTGACCCTCAAAGTCCCTGAGTCCTCCAGAGTATCCCTTACTTGCTCGTCGCCGCAGGTGACCTCTACTCCCTCGGGTTCTGGGGCTACATAGAACCATGCGTTATCTTTTCTCATTTTAATTAGAATGAGCCCTTGAAGCTGTAGATGCTTCACAACACATGTAGTTGGCATCTTCTCAGGATTCATGTACATTTGCACTTCACATGGGCTTGTATCTTTTATTTTTTGTATGGGCAAAGACTCAGTGCATAAGTATTGCCCTCGAATCTGCTTACAGCGATTTAATTGTCCCTCGGTCATTGGCACGAATTGCTGCGTTGCCCCGTGGATAACCAGAAGTTCGTTCTTCGCCTCCAAGTATGAGTGATACCCGTTCGTTGTTCGCACAGGAATTCCATGCGTCAGCGTAACGTCGAACGCTTGAAAATTGACGAGTGGTATCTCTACCAAGGTAACAATTTTAAATCCAAATACATGAACGTGGACGGTGGATACCTCCTGCATTTGATACATCCCGCCTACTTCGAGCTCAAAGGGGAAACTTAAACCCTTCGGTAACTTCGCTGTTTTAAGAAGGGCAACTAAACTCCTCTCTGTGAATACCCCTGAATCCATTAGCTTCCCTTTGGCGTCAGTCAGTAGCTTCTTGATCTTCGCAGCATCCCTCATTACTCCGGTGTAGATAGCTTCCAGTATCATGAGATGCTCGTCCAGATCAACCTTATCTGTGATCGTTAATACCTCGTAATCTTTCTCCTTTAAGGACTTCATGAGGATTTCTTCATTCTTCTGAATCATCTCCTCCGTATGTCCCAACTGATAGATAGTTGAATTTACGATCTCCATTTGTTTCTTAGAACTCTCAAAAGTCCCTTCAACCCCACTTTCTAATCGTGAAAGTCTCTGGTTGATGATAAGTGCATCCTCAGCATCCATTGTACCGAACAATGATTTTGCGACAGTCCCTAGACCGTCTATAAGACCTCGGCGTTTTCTAGAATCGTTGATCCCCAGCATCCCGGAGATAACATCTTTAGTCTCCGCAAAGTCCTCAGCCCACTGAGTAATTATCAGCTGGAAATTTTTCCCGCTTTCGTATGCTCCTCGACTGCATTGCTCCTTAGCGAGTTCAAGATGTTTATGGACCTGATCAGCTCTCAGCATCCAAGGCCCCACATCTGTAGATGCAGCGATACTCCATACTTGATTACTCAGATACAATCTTCCGATAGGCTCAAAATGAATTCCAGGAGTGTCAATAAATTTCTCAACCACATGCCCCTCCCCCCTTATTTGAGGTGCCATGCTTCCCAGCATGAGCATTATTAAGGCCGTTGCAAAATTTATCGACTTCCGTGTTTTTGCGAAATCACAGGTTCTTGAACTTGAGTTGGACGTCGACTTTAGGTGACGTTGCCTTGACGGCAGCCATGTTTGTCGACGTTGCACCCCTAGACATAAAAGTGCCTGTCGTCCCCAACAAGTCACAGTCCTCTTAAAAATTCCAAGTGGAAAGGTTATAATACCCCATAGCATCAAGATGAATAGTGTCAAGTGCTTTAAGTGCGGAATTGCTGGACATGTTTCACGAAAGTGTCCCTTCGCTGAGTGTGGAACATCTACCAACTGCGGAATCTGTTCGAGATCTCGTCGATTTCGACCTCGACCAACAGTATCCGTCTCTGCAGTTGTCAAAAGATGTTTTACTTGTGGTGAGCCCGGACATCTCTCCCGTTCTTGCCCACTGCGTATCAGCATCCGTCCTGCAACCCGTCCTGCGCCTTCTTCGGGATCTCCGTTGAAGACTAACCAGTCCAAGGGTTCAACTGGAAAACCAGCGCCCCGCTGCCGTGTTTGTCGCACCTTTGAGCACCACCCTCTGGACTGCTCTCCGGACCAATCAAGTAGACCTGCCAGGAGAAGTGTGTGGGATCGACTCGGACCGCTCGTTCCTCGACCAAAATGCTCCGTCAAGAAACACCCATATTTAAAGCACTCGGTGGATGCATTCATGTTTAAATATCTGGTAAGTCCGAATACCTCCTCTACTCTCCTAACAACCTGTTCTTTTCCGACCGTCTCAGTCTCTATTTCTTCTAATTTTTGCCTGTTTTTTGACATTTCTAGTGTGACAGATTTCCCTATCGACCCGGATACGTCAATCTGGAGTTCAAAAATAAAGTCAAGCAATGGAGAATCAGTAGAGGGAAGAACCTGAATGCCCTTTGGGATCTTCCGATCCGTTCCGACATTGAGATAGATGTCCAGGACGTCTTCAATCTTCGTGGTCTCTTTCAAGAATCTCCAACAGCTCAGCCATGTCATGTACCCCAATTTCTGGAAGATACTGGAACTAGATGTGCTCGCTGTCATTCCTACTGCTGGGACTATCCGGATTTCTTCTACCTGGGAAGAACCTGGCACACCCGAAACAGTCTCAGTGCTCCGATTATACCTTGGAATTAATTGTTTAATTGAATAAACACATGGCAAGGTCAATCTTATTTTTTCCATAAAAAATTCCTTATCCCAAAAATAAGAAATTTCCAGGTCTTCGAAGAGTTGTAACGTCCGAGGCAGAGGTACATATAGTCATGCCTCTACAAAAGGACGTAGTCGGTTGATGTGGACTCTCTGTGTTTTCTTCTTTCCTCCGCTTCGAATTATATAGTTCACATCAGATTTCTTCTCTACAATTTCGTAAGGACCGATCCAGGGCTGTGTCAACTTCTTCGATCTTCCGCGTGGCAAAACATCGTTTTTCAACAGGACTTTGTCGCCAACTTTGAACACCATTGGCTCCGCATCTCTGTCATATTGAACTTTCGATCGTTCTTTCACCTTGTCCAGGGTCTCTCTCGCCTCCTGATGAGCTGCACGTAATCTTTCCCGTAGCTCCTGAGCAAAGTCATCGTAGCAGTATGTCAAACGAGGCGGCTGTTTCACGGCTGTCGGTAATTCAGCGCGTCTTCCAAAAATTAGCTCAAATGGCGTCATTTTTGTTGCCGTGTGGGGCGTAGTGTTGTACGCAAACATGGCGTATGGAAGCCACGTATCCCAATCAGTTTGATCCTCCTGAATGAAGCCTCTCAGGTACTCCGCTAGAGTGCGATGCGACCTCTCAACAATGCCATTGGTCTGCGGATGATATGCCGTTGTCTGTATCTTCTTTATTTTCAAAAGTGAACAGACATTTTTGAATATTTCCCCCACGAAATTTGGTCCTTGATCCGTGAGAAGTCTCTGTGGCGTTCCATATTCACAAATTATTTTCTCCGCGAACGCACGTCCGACGGTGTTAGCCTCCTGGTCTGGAATAGGAATAGCTTTGCTGAATTTCGTCAGAGCATCCTGGAACGTCAAGATGTACTTATTTCCAGCGCTCGTCACGGGCAATGGACCAACTATATCCATAGCACATTGCTCAAACGCCGTCTGAGGGGTTTCTCCGACGATCATGGGCACCTTCGTAGCTTTTCCCAGCTTGTTGAGTTGACATTCCTCACAGCTTCCCACGTATTTCTCCACGTCAGATTTCATTCCCTTCCAATAGAATCTCTGTTTCAATTTAGCGTACATTCGCTTTTTCCCAGGATGACCAGCTACCGGTGTATCGTGGTATTCCCGTAGTATTTCCAAAACCTCATCGTCAGCAGGTGTGATGACCCCGCTGTCCGAGCCCGTACTCGCAACTGTCTCCGTCTCTTTCTTCGACTGCGCTCGAGTTACAATATTGATACGGCTCAACGCGTCGGCGTTGGTATTTAATTTCCCGGGCTTGTATACCACCTCGAAATCATACTCCTCTAATTTTAGACGCCAATGCACGAGATTCGAACCTGGATCCTTGACGTTAAAAATCCATCTTAAGGGCCTGTGATCGGTAACGACAGTGAACTTTCGCCCATACAGGTAGGGTCGGAAGTGATGAGCACCCCACACAATGGCTACTAGTTCCCTCTCAATCGTACTGTATTTCTGCTCCGCAGGATTAAGCGTCCGGCTGGCATAGGCAATTGGCAGATCCTTTCCGATCTCCCCCTGCGACAACACAGCTCCCACAGCCTTGTTTGACGCATCCGTAGTCAGCAGAAATGGCCTCTGGAAATCTGGATATTGCAGGATCGGCGCTGTAACCAGAGCTGATTTCAGGCTCTCAAACGCGCTCTCCTCCGCTGTCCCCCAGGTCCAGGCGACGTCCTTTCTTAGAAGGTTCGACAAAGGTTTTGCGATTTTGGAAAAATCCCTAATGAATTTCCGGTAGTAACCTGCCAGACCCAAAAAGGACATTATTTCCTTTTCACTCTGAGGCTCCGGAAAATCCTTTACTGCTTCTATTTTACTAGGATCGGCCTTGATCCCATCTTTGGTGATAATATGTCCCAAATACACGATTTCTCGTCTTAAGAAATTGCACTTGTCAGGTTGGAGTCTCAGGTTTGCATCCCTCAGGCGCTGCAGGACTTTCCTCAGCCTCTTATTATACTCCTGTAGATCTGGGCCAAAGATTACGATGTCATCCAGATATACAAAACATCGGATACCCTGAACTCCAGCCAAAACAGAATTCATTAACCTCTGGAACGTTGCAGGGCCGCCCTTAACCCCGAAAGGCAATCTGTTAAATTCGTAGTGCCCATAGGGTGTCGAAAAAGCAGTCTTGCACTTGTCCTCTTCTTTTACGGGTATTTGATGAAAACCCGAGGCCAAATCCAGAGTTGAGAAATACTTTGCATTACCCAACCGATCCAAAATGTCAGTAATATTGGGCAACGGAAATGAATCACCAACCGTGACGTCATTCAACCGTCGAAAATCGACGACAACACGAAATTTCACCTTGCCCGAAGCATCCATTTTCTTCGGTACGACGAGCAGAGGCGCATTCCATTGACTTGTACTAGGTCGTACGACGCCACTTTGTAGCATCTCCTTGACCTGCCGGTCAACCTCCCCCATCTGCGGTTCTGGTAACCGGTGAGGTCTCACGTTGATGGGCGCGGTGCCAGGTTTCAAGGGAATTTCATGTTCTAGATGATCGGTCACCCCTGGTGAATCCCCTGGTAATTGCACGATAGAGTTATACTCCTCCAGGATTTCCAGAAGAGAGTCCCTCTCTTCCCTGTTCAGATGGTCAATCCTCAAATTCTCGTGCAACAGCTTAACGCGATCTTTTATTTCGGTTTTCTTGGAACTTCTCAGCATCATAATAATTTCTTTCGAGGGTAGAGGTTCAAGTCCTACAGTTGGTAGATCGATAAATACATCATTATCGTTGGTGTTGATTACACAAACGACTGCTTGACCATTTACCGCCCTGGTTAAGCATTCTCCCATAAATACTCCTTTTACCAGTTGTTTTTTCTGCGTGATCCCAATCTTTGCACCGCGTGTAGGAACGAACTAAAATTTCACTTCTGGCTTCAATTTTTGCGGGTTCTCTGTATTGGAATAAATCAAAAGGACGTCCATTAATTATTAACGCCTTTCCGTGCATTGTTTG